>NW_023366873.1:0-76113 GCF_902167145.1 Zea mays
CAAAAATCCGTAGGTGTTAGCCTTTGGTATTATTGAAAATGGTCGTTCATGGCTATTTTCGACAAAAATGGGGGTTGTGTGGCCATTGATCGTCGACCAGACGCTCATACACCTCACCCCACATATGTTTCCTTGTCGTAGATCACATTCTTGGATTTCTGGTGGAGACCATTTCTTGGTTAAAAATCCGTAGGTCTTAGCCTCTAGTATTATTGAAAATGGTCGCTCATGGCTATTTTCATAAAAAATGGGGGCTGTGTGGCCATTGATCATCGACCAGAGGCTCATACACCTCACCCCACATATGTTTCCTTGCCATAGATTACATTCTTGGATTTCTGGTGGAAACCATTTCTTGGTTAAAAACTCGTACGTGTTAGCCTTCGGTATTACTGAAAATGGTCATTCATGGCTATTTTCGACAAAAATGGGGGTTGTGTGGCCATTGATCATCGACCAGAGGCTCGTACACCTCACCCCACATATGTTTCCTTGCCATAGATCACATTCTTGGATTTCTGGTGGAGACCATTTCTTGGTCAAAAATCCGTACGTGTTAGCCTTTGGTATTTTTGAAAATGGTCATTCATGGCTATTTTCGACAAAAATGGGGGTTGTGTGGCCATTGATCATTGACTAGAGGCTCATACACCTCACCCCACATATGTTTCCTTGCCATAGATCACATTCTTGGATTTCTGGTGGAGACCATTTCTTGGTCAAAAATCCGTAGGTGTTAGCCTTCGGTATTATTGAAAATGGTCGTTCATGGCTATTTTCGACAAAAATGGGGGTTGTGTGGCCATTGATCATCGACCAGACGCTTATACACCTCACCCCACATATGTTTCCTTGCTATAGATCACATTCTTGGATTTCTGGTGGAGACCTTTTCTTGGTCCAAAATCCGTAGGTGTTAGCCTCTAGTATTATTGAAAATGGTCGCTCATGGCTATTTTCAAGGTCGCTCATGGCTATTTTCATAAAAAATGGTGGTTGTGTGGCCATTTATCATCGACTAGAGGCTCATACACCTCACCCCACATATGTTTCCTTGCCATAGATTACATTCTTGGATTTCTGGTGGAAACCATTTCTTGGTTAAAAACTCGTACGTGTTAGCCTTCCGTATTATTGAAAATGGTCATTCATGGCTATTTTCGGCAAAATGGGGGTTGTGTGGCCATTGATCGTCGACCAGAGGCTCATACACCTCACCCCACATATGTTTCCTTGTCGTAGATCACATTCTTGGATTTCTGGTGGAGACCATTTCTTGGTAAAAAATCCGTAGGTGTTAGCCTTCGATATTATTGAAAATGGTCATTCATGGCTATTTTCGGCAAAATGGGGGTTGTGTGGCCATTGATCGTCGACAAGAGGCTCATACACCTCACCCCACATATGTTTCCTTGCCATAGATCACATTCTTGGATTTCTGGTGGAGACCATTTCTTGGTCAAAAATCCGTAGGTGTTAGCCTTCGATATTATTGAAAATGGTCGTTCATGGCTATTTTCGACAAAAATGGGGGTTGTGTGGCCAATGATCATCGACCAGAGGCTCATACACCTCACCCCACATATGTTTCCTTGCCATAGATCACATTCTTGGATTTCTGGTGGAGACCATTTCTTGGTCAAAAATCCGTAGGTGTTAGCCTTCGGTATTATTGAAAATGGTCGTTCATGGCTATTTTCGACAAAAATGGGGGTTGTGTGGCCATTGATCATCGACCAGACGCTCATACACCTCACCCCACATATGTTTCCTTGCCATAGATCACATTCTTGGATTTCTGGTGGAGACCATTTCTTGGTCTAAAATCCGTAGGTGTTAGCCTCTAGTATTATTGAAAATGGTCGCTCATGGCTATTTTCAAGGTCGCTCATGGCTATTTTCATAAAAAATGGGGGTTGTGTGGCCATTTATCATCGACTAGAGGCTCATAAACCTCACCCCACATATGTTTCCTTGCCATAGATCACATTCTTGGATTTCTGGTGGAGACCATTTCTTGGTCAAAAATCCGTAGGTGTTAGCCTTCGGTATTATTGTAAATGATCGTTCATGGCTATTTTCGACAAAAATGGGGGTTGTGTGGCCATTGATCATCGACCAGAGGCTCGTCCACCTCACCCCCCATATGTTTCCTTGCAATAGATCACATTCTAGGATTTCTGGTGGAGACCATTTCTTGGTCTAAAATCCGTAGGTGTTAGCCTCTAGTATTATTGAAAATGGTCGCTCATGGCTATTTTCAAGGTCGCTCATGGCTATTTTCATAAAAAATGGGGGTTGTGTGGCCATTTATCATCGACTAGAGGCTCATAGACCTCACCCCACATATGTTTCCTTGCCATAGATTACATTCTTGGATTTCTGGTGGAAACCATTTCTTGGTTAAAAACTCGTACGTGTTAGCCTTCGGTATTATTGAAAATGGTCATTCATGGCTATTTTCGGCAAAATGGGGGTTGTGTGGCCATTGATCGTCGACCAGAGGCTCATACACCTCACCCCACATATGTTTCCTTGTCGTAGATCACATTCTTGGATTTCTGGTGGAGACCATTTCTTGGTCAAAAATCTGTAGGTGTTAGCCTTCGGTATTATTGAAAATGGTCGTTCATGGCTATTTTCGACAAAATGGGGGTTGTGTGGCAATTGATCATCGACCAGAGGCTCATACACCTCACCCCACATATGTTTCCTTGCCATAAATCACATTCTTGGATTTCTGGTGGAGACCATTTCTTGGTCAAAAATCCGTATGTGTTAGCCTTTGGTATTTTTGAAAATGGTCATTCATGGCTATTTTCGACAAAAATGGGGGTTGTGTGGCCATTGATCATCGACTAGAGGATCATACACCTCACCCCACATATGTTTCCTTGCCATAGATCACATTCTTGGATTTCTGGTGGAGACCATTTGTTGGTCAAAAATCCGTAGGTGTTAGCCTTCGGTATTATTGTAAATGGTCATTCATGGCTACTTTCGACAAAAATGAGGGTTGTGTGGCCATTGATCATCGACCAGAGGCTCATACACCTCACCCCACATATGTTTCCTTGCCATATATCACATTCTTGGATTTCTGGTGGAGACCATTTCTTGGTCAAAAATCCGTAGGTCTTAGCCTCTAGTATTATTGAAAATGGTCTCTCATGGCTATTTTCATAAAAATTGGGGGTTGTGTGGCCATTGATCATCGACCAGAGGCTCGTACACCTCACCCCACATATGTTTCCTTGCCATAGATCACATTCTTGGATTTCTGGTGGAGACCATTTCTTTGTCAAAAATCCGTAGGTGTTAGCCTTCGATATTATTGAAAATGGTCGTTCATGGCTATTTTCGACAAAAATGGGGGTTGTGTGGCCATTGATCATCGACTAGAGGCTCATACACCTCACCCCACATATGTTTCCTTGCCATAGATCACATTCTTGGATTTCTGGTGGAGACCATTTCTTGGTCAAAAATCCGTAGGTCTTAGCCTCTAATATTATTGAAAATGGTCGCTCATGGCTATTTTCATAAAAAAATGGGGGTTGTGTGGCCATTTATCATCGACTAGAGGCTCATAAATCTCACCCCACATATGTTTCCTTGCCATAGATCACATTCTTGGATTTCTGGTGGAGACCATTTCTTGGTCAAAAATCCGTAGGTGTTAGCCTTCGGTATTATTGAAAATGGTCGTTCATGGCTATTTTCGACAAAAATGGGGGTTGTGTGGCCATTGATCATCGACCAGACGCTCATACACCTCACCCCACATATGTTTCCTTGCCATAGATCACATTCTTGGATTTCTGGTGGAGACCATTTCTTGGTCTAAAATCCGTAGGTGTTAGCATCTAGTATTATTGAAAATGGTCGCTCATGGCTATTTTCAAGGTCGCTCATGGCTATTTTCATAAAAATGGGGGTTGTGTGGCCATTTATCATCGACTATAGGCTCATAAACCTCACCCCACATATGTTTCCTTGCCATAGATTACATTCTTGGAATTCTGGTGGAAACCATTTCTTGGTTAAAAACTCGTACGTGTTAGCCTTCGGTATTATTGAAAATGGTCATTCATGGCTATTTTCGGCAAAATGGGGGTTGTGTGGCCATTGATCGTCGACCAGAGGCTCATACACCTCACCCCACATATGTTTCCTTGTCGTAGATCACATTCTTGGATTTCTGGTGGAGACCATTTCTTGGTCAAAAATCCGTAGGTGTTAACCTTCGATATTATTGAAAATGGTCGTTCATGGCTATTTTCGACAAAAATGGGGGTTGTGTGGCCATTGATCATCGACCATAGGCTCATACACCTCACCCCACATATGTTTCCTTGCCATAGATCACATTCTTGGATTTCTGGTGGAGACCATTTCTTGGTCAAAAATCCGTAGGTGTTAGCCTTCGGTATTATTGTAAATGGTCATTCATGGCTATTTTCGACAAAAATGGGGGTTGTGTGGCCATTGATCATCAACGAGAGGCTCATACACCTCACCCCACATATGTTTCCTTGCCATAGATCACATTCTTGGATTTCTGGTGGAGACCATTTCTTGGTCAAAAATCCGTAGGTCTTAGCCTCTAGTATTATTGAAAATGGTCGCTCATGGCTATTTTCATAAAAAATGGGGGTTGTGTGGCCATTGATCATCGACCAAGCCATGAACGACCATTTTCAAAAATACCAAAGGCTAACACGTACGGATTTTTGACCAAGAAATGGTCTCCACCAGAAATCCAAGAATGTGATCTATGGCAAGGAAACATATGTGGGGTGAGGTTTATGAACCTCTAGTCGATGAAAATGGCCACACAACCCCCATTTTTTATGAAAATAGCCATGAGCGACCTTGAAAATAGCCATGAGCGACCATTTTCAATAATACTAGAGGCTAACACCTACGGATTTTAGACCAAGAAATGGTCTCCACCAGAAATCCAAGAATGTGATCTATGGCAAGGAAACATATGTGGGGTGAGGTGTATGAGCGTCTGGTCGATGATCAATGGCCACACAACCCCCATTTTTGTCGAAAATAGCCATGAACGACCATTTTCAATAATACCGAAGGCTAACACCTACAGATTTTTGACCAAGAAATGGTCTCCACCAGAAATCCAAGAATGTGATCTATGGCAAGGAAACATATGTGGGGTGAGGTGTATGAGCCTCTGGTCGATGATCAATGGCCACACAACCCTCATTTTTGTCGAAAATAGCCATGAACGACCATTTTCAATAATATCGAAGGCTAACACCTACGGATTTTTGACCAAGAAATGGTCTCCACCAGAAATCCAAGAATGTGATCTACGACAAGGAAACATATGTGGGGTGAGGTGTATGAGCCTCTGGTCGACGATCAATGGCCACAGAACCCCCATTTTGCCGAAAATAGCCATGAGCGACCATTTTCAATAATATTAGAGGCTAAGACCTACGGATTTTTGACCAAGAAATGGTCTCCACCAGAAATCCAAGAATGTGATCTATGGCGAGGAAACATATGTGGGGTGAGGTGTATGAGCCTCTGGTCGATGATCAATGGCCACACAACCCCCATTTTTGTCGAAAATAGCCATGAACGACCATTTTCAATAATACCGAAGGCTAACACCTACGGATTTTTGACCAAGAAATGGTCTCCACCAGAAATCCAAAGAATGTGATCTATGGCAAGGAAACATATGTGGGGTGAGGTGTACGAGCCTCTGGTCGATGATCAATGGCCACAGAACCCCCATTTTGCCGAAAATAGCCATGAACGACCATTTTCAATAATACCGAAGGCTAACACCTACGGATTTTTGACCAAGAAATGGTCTCCACCAGAAATCCAAGAATGTGATCTATGGCAAGGAAACATATGTGGGGTGAGGTGTACGAGCCTCTGGTCGATGATCAATGGCCACAGAACCCCCATTTTGCCGAAAATAGCCATGAACGACCATTTTCAATAATACCGAAGGCTAACACGTACGAGTTTTTGACCAAGAAATGGTCTCCACCAGAAATCCAAGAATGTGATCTATGGCAAGGAAACATATGTGGGGTGAGGTGTATGAGCCTCTGGTCGATGATCAATGGCCACACAACCCCCATTTTTGTCGAAAATAGCCATGAACGACCATTTTCAATAATATCGAAGGCTAACACCTACGGTTTTTTGACCAAAAAATTGGTCTCCACCAGAAATCCAAGAATGTGATCTACGACAAGGAAACTTATGTGGGGTGAGGTGTATGAGCCTCTGGTCGACGATCAATGGCCACACAACCCCCATTTTGCCGAAAATAGCCATGAATGACCATTTTCAATAATACCGAAGGCTAACACGTACGCGTTTTTAACCAAGAAATGGTTTCCACCAGAAATCCAAGAATGTAATCTATGGCAAGGAAACATATGTGGGGTGAGGTTTATGAGCCTCTAGTCGATGATAAATGGCCACACAACCCCCATTTTTTATGAAAATAGCCATGAGCGACCTTGAAAATAGCCATGAGCGACCATTTTCAATAATACTAGAGGCTAACACCTACGGATTTTAGACCAAGAAATGGTCTCCACCAGAAATCCAAGAATGTGATCTATGGCAAGGAAACAAATGTGGGGTGAGGTGTATGAGCGTCTGGTCGATGATCAATGGCCACACAACCCCCATTTTTGTCGAAAATAGCCATGAACGACCATTTTCAATAATACCGAAGGCTAACACCTACGGATTTTTGACCAAGAAATGGTCTCCACCAGAAATCCAAGAATGTGATCTATGGCAAGGAAACATATGTGGGGTGAGGTGTATGAGCCTCTAGTCGATGATCAATGGCCACACAACCCCCATTTTTGTCGAAAATAGCCATGAATGACCATTTTCAAAAATACCAAAGGCTAACACGTATGGATTTTTGACCAAGAAATGGTCTCCATCAGGAATCCAAGAATGTGATCTATGGCAAGGAAACATATGTGGGGTGAGGTGTATGATCCTCTGGTCGATGATCAATGGCCACACAACCCCCATTTTGCCGAAAATAGCCATGAACGACCATTTTCAATAATACCGAAGGCTAACACGTACGAGCTTTTAACCAAGAAATGGTCTCCACCAGAAATCCAAGAATGTGATCTATGGCAAGGAAACATATGTGGGGTGAGGTTTATGAGCCTCTAGGTGATGATAAATGGCCACACAACCACCATTTTTTATGAAAATAGCCATGAGCGACCATTTTCAATAATACTAGAGGCTAAGACCTACGGATTTTAGACCAAGAAATGGTCTCCACCAGAAATCCAAGAATGTGATCTATGGCAAGGAAACATATGTGGGGTGAGGTGTATGAGCATCTGGTCGATGATCAATGGCCACACACCCCCATTTTTGTCGAAAATAGCCATGAACGACCATTTTCAATAATACCGAAGGCTAAGACCTACGGATTTTTGACCAAGAAATGGTCTCCACCAGAAATCCAAGAATGTGATCTATGGCAAGGAAACATATGTGGGGTGAGGTGTATGAGCCTCTAGTCGATGATCAATGGCCACACAACCCCCATTTTTGTCGAAAATAGCCATGAACGACCATTTTCAATAATACCGAAGGCTAACACCTACGGATTTTTGACCAAGAAATGGTCTCCACCAGAAATCCAAGAATGTGATCTATGGCAAGGAAACATATGTGGGGTGAGGTGTATGAGCCTCTGGTCGATGATCAATGGCCACACAACCCCCATTTTGCCGAAAATAGCCATGAATGACCATTTTCAATAATACCGAAGGCTAACACGTACGAGTTTTTAACCAAGAAATGGTTTCCACCAGAAATCCAAGAATGTAATCTATGGCAAGGAAACATATGTGGGGTGAGGTTTATGAGCCTCTAGTCGATGATAAATGGCCACACAACCCCCATTTTTTATGAAAATAGCCATGAGCGACCTTGAAAATAGCCATGAGCGACCATTTTCAATAATACTAGAGGCTAACACCTACGGATTTTAGACCAAGAAATGGTCTCCACCAGAAATCCAAGAATGTGATCTATGGCAAGGAAACATATGTGGGGTGAGGTGTATGAGCGTCTGGTCGATGATCAATGGCCACACAACCCCCATTTTTGTCGAAAATAGCCATGAACGACCATTTTCAATAATACCGAAGGCTAACACCTACGGATTTTTGACCAAGAAATGTCTGCACCAGAAATCCAAGAATGTGATCTATGGCAAGGAAACATATGTGGGGTGAGGTGTATGAGCCTCTAGTCGATGATCAATGGCCAGACAACCCCCATTTTTGTCGAAAATAGCCATGAATGACCATTTTCAAAAATACCAAAGGCTAACACGTACGGATTTTTAACCAAGAAATGGTCTCCACCAGAAATCCAAGAATGTGATCTATGGCAAGGAAACATATGTGGGGTGAGGTGTACGAGCCTCTGGTTGATGATCAATGGCCACACAACCCCCATTTTGCCGAAAATAGCCATGAATGACCATTTTCAATAATACCGAAGGCTAACACGTACGAGTTTTTAACCAAGAAATGGTTTCCACCAGAAATCCAAGAATGTAATCTATGGCAAGGAAACATATGTGGGGTGAGGTTTATGAGCCTCTAGTAGATGATAAATGGCCACACAACCCCCATTTTTTATGAAAATAGCCATGAGCGACCTTGAAAATAGCCATGAGCGACCATTTTCAATAATACTAGAGGCTAACACCTACGGATTTTAGAACAAGAAATGGTCTCCACCAGAAATCCAAGAATGTGATCTATGGCAAGGAAACATATGTGGGGTGAGGTGTATGAGCGTCTGGTCGATGATCAATGGCCACACAACCCCCATTTTTGTCGAAAATAGCCATGAACGACCATTTTCAATAATACCGAAGGCTAACACCTACGGATTTTTGACCAAGAAATGGTCTCCACCAGAAATCCAAGAATGTGATCTATGGCAAGGAAACATATGTGGGGTGAGGTGTATGAGCCTCTGGTCGACGATCAATGGCCACACAACCCTATTTTTTGTCGAAAATAGCCATGAACGACCATTTTCAATGACACTGAAGGCTAACACCTACGGATTTTTGACCAAGAAATGGTCTCCACCATAAATCCAAGAATGTGATCTATGGCAAGGAAACATATGTGTGGTGAGGTGTATGAGCCTCTAGTCGAAGATCAATGGCCACACAACCCCCATTTTTGTCGAAAATAGCCATGAATGACCATTTTCAAAAATACCAAAGGCTAACACGTACGGATTTTTGACCAAGAAATGGTCTCCACCAGAAATCCAAGAATGTGATCTATGGCAAGGAAACATATGTGGGGTGAGGTGTACGAGCCTCTGGTCGATAATGAATGGCCACACAACCCCCATTTTGCTGAAAATAGCCATGAACGACCATTTTCAATAATACCGAAGGCTAACACGTACGAGTTTTTAACCAAGAAATGGTCTCCACCAGAAATCCAAGAATGTGATCTATGGCAAGGAAACATATGTGGGGCGAGGTTTATGAGCCTCTAGACGATGATAAATGGCCACACAACCCCCATTTTTTATGAAAATAGCCATGAGCAACCTTGAAAATAGCCATGAGCGACCATTTTCAATAATACTAGAGGCTAACACCTATGGATTTTAGACCAAGAAATGGTCTCCACCAGAAATCCAAGAATGTGATCTATGGCAAGGAAACATATGTGGGGTGAGGTGTATGAGCGTCTGGTCGATGATCAATGGCCACACAACCCCCATTTTTGTCGAAAATAGCCATGAACGACCATTTTCAATAATACCGAAGGCTAACACCTACGGATTTTTGACCAAGAAATGGTCTCCACCAGAAATCCAAGAATGTGATCTATGGCAAGGAAACATATGTGGGGTGAGGTGTATGAGCCTCTGGTCGATGATCAATGGCCACACAACCCCCATTTTTGTCGAAAATAGCCATGAACGACCATTTTCAATAATACCGAAGGCTAACACCTATGGATTTTTGACCAAGAAATGGTCTCCACCAGAAATCCAAGAATGTGATCTATGGCAAGGAAACATATGTGGGGTGAGGTGTATGAGCGTCTAGTCGATGATCAATGGCCACACAACCCCCATTTTTGTCGAAAATAGCCATGAATGACCATTTACAATAATACCGAAGGCTAACACCTACGGATTTTTGACCAAGAAATGGTCTCCACCAGAAATCCAAAAATGTGATCTATGGAAAGGAAACATATGTGGGGTGAGGTGTACGAGCCTCTGGTCGATGATCAATGGCCACAGAACCCCCATTTTGCCGAAAATAGCCATGAACGACCATTTTCAATAATACCGAAGGCTAACACGTACGAGTTTTTGACCAAGATATGGTCTCCACCAAAAATCCAAGAATGTGATCTATGGCAAGGAAACATATGTAGGGTGAGGTGTATGAGCGTCTGGTCGATGATCAATGGCCACACAACCCCCATTTTTGTCGAAAATAGCCATGAATGACCATTTACAATAATACCGAAGGCTAACACCTACGGATTTTTGACCAAGAAATGGTCTCCACCAGAAATCTAAGAATGTGATCTATGGCAAGGAAACATATGTGGGGTGAGGTGTATGAGCCTCTAGTCGACGATCAATGGCCACACAACCCTAATTTTTGTCGAAAATAACCATGAACGACCATTTTCAATGACACTGAAGGCTAACACCTACGGATTTTTGACCAAGAAATGGTCTCCACCATAAATCCAAGAATGTGATCTATGGCAAGGAAACATATGTGGGGTGAGGTGTATGAGCCTCTGGTCGATGATCAATGGCCACACAACCCCCATTTTTGTCGAAAATAGCCATGAATGACCATTTACAATAATACCGAAGGCTAACACCTACGGATTTTTGACCAAGAAATGGTCTCCACCAGAAATCCAAGAATGTGATCTATGGCAAGGAAACATATGTGGGGTGAGGTGTATGAGCCTCTGGTCGATGATCAATGGCCACACAACCGCCATTTTTGTCGAAAATAGCCATGAACGACCATTTTCAATAATATCGAAGGATAACACCTACGGATTTTTGACCAAGAAATGGTCTCCACCAGAAATCCAAGAATGTGATCTACGACAAGGAAACATATGTGGGGTGAGGTGTATGAGCCTCTGGTCGACGATCAATGGCCACACAACCCCCATTTTGCCGAAAATAGCCATGAATGACCATTTTCAATAATACCGAAGGCTAACACGTACGAGTTTTTAACCAAGAAATGGTTTCCACCAGAAATCCAAGAATGTAATCTATGGCAAGGAAACATATGTGGGGTGAGGTTTATGAGCCTCTAGTCGATGATAAATGGCCACACAACCCCCAGTTTTTATGAAAATAGCCATGAGCGACCTTGAAAATAGCCATGAGCGACCATTTTCAATAATACTAGAGGCTAACACCTACGGATTTTAGACCAAGAAATGGTCTCCACCAGAAATCCAAGAATGTGATCTATGGCAAGGAAACATATGTGGGGTGAGGTGTATGAGCGTCTGGTCGATGATCAATGGCCACACAACCCCCATTTTTGTCGAAAATAGCCATGAACGACCATTTTCAATAATACCGAAGGCTAACACCTACGGATTTTTGACCAAGAAATGGTCTCCACCAGAAATCCAAGAATGTGATCTATGGCAAGGAAACATATGTGGGGTGAGGTGTATGAGCCTCTGGTCGACGATCAATGGCCACACAACCCTAATTTTTGTCGAAAATAGCCATGAACGACCATTTTCAATGACACTGAAGGCTAACACCTACGGATTTTTGACCAAGAAATGGTCTCCACCATAAATCCAAGAATGTGATCTATGGCAAGGAAACATATGTGTAGTGAGGTGTATGAGCCTCTGGTCGAAGATCAATGGCCACACAACCCCCATTTTTGTCGAAAATAGCCATGAATGACCATTTTCAAAAATACCAAAGGCTAACACGTACGGATTTTTGACCAAGAAATGGTCTCCACCAGAAATCCAAGAATGTGATCTATGGCAAGGAAACATATGTGGGGTGAGGTGTATGAGCCTCTGGTCGATGATCAATGGCCACACAACCCCCATTTTGCCGAAAATAGCCATGAACGACCATTTTCAATAATACCGAAGGCTAACACGTACGAGTTTTTAACCAAGAAATGGTCTCCACCAGAAATCCAAGAATGTGATCTATGGCAAGGAAACATATGTGGGGTGAGGTTTATGAGCCTCTAGTCGATGATAAATGGCCACACAACCCCCATTTTTTATGAAAATAGCCATGAGCGACCTTGAAAATAGCCATGAGCGACCATTTTCAATAATACTAGAGGCTAACACCTACGGATTTTAGACCAAGAAATGGTCTCCACCAGAAATCCAAGAATGTGATCTATGGCAAGGAAACATATGTGGGGTGAGGTGTATGAGCGTCTGGTCGATGATCAATGGCCACACAACCCCCATTTTTGTCGAAAATAGCCATGAACGACCATTTTCAATAATACCGAAGGCTAACACCTACGGTTTTTTGACCAAGAAATGGTCTCCACCAGAAATCCAAGAATGTGATCTATGGCAAGGAAACATATGTGGGGTGAGGTGTATGAGCCTCTGGTCGACGATCAATGGCCACACAACCCTAATTTTTTGTCGAAAATAGCCATGAACGACCATTTTCAATGACACTGAAGGCTAACACCTACGGATTTTTGACCAAGAAATGGTCTCCACCATAAATCCAAGAATGTGATCTATGGCAAGGAAACATATGTGTAGTGAGGTGTATGAGCCTCTGGTCGAAGATCAATGGCCACACAACCCCCATTTTTGTCGAAAATAGCCATGAATGACCATTTTCAAAAATACCAAAGGCTAACAAATTCGGATTTTTGCCCAAGAAATGGTCTCCACCAGAAATCCAAGAATGTGATCTATGGCAAGGAAACATATGTGGGGTGAGGTGTACGAGCCTCTGGTCGATGATCAATGGCCACAGAACCCCCATTTTGCCGAAAATAGCCATGAATGACCATTTTCAATAATACCGAAGGCTAACACGTATGAGTTTTTGACCAAGAAATGGTCTCCACCAAAAATCAAAGAATGTGATCTATGGCAAGGAAACATATGAGGGGTGAGATTTATGAGCCTCTAGTCGATGATAAATGGCCACACAACCCCCATTTTTTAAGAAAATAGCCATGAGGGACCATTTTCAATAATATTAGAGGCTAAGACCTACGGATTTTTGACCAAGAAATGGTCTCCACCAGAAATCTAAGAATGTGATCTATGGCAAGGAAACATATGTGGGGTGAGGTGTATGAGCCTCTGGTCGATGATCAATGGCCACACAACCCACATTGTTGTCGAAAATAGCCATGAATGACCATTTACAATAATAACGAAGGCTAACACCTACGGATTTTTGACCAAGAAATGGTCTCCACCAGAAATCAAAGAATGTGATCTATGGCAAGGAAACATATGTGGGGTGAGGTGTATGAGCCTCTGGTCGATGATCAATGGCCACACAACCCCCATTTTTGTCGAAAATGGCCATGAACGACCATTTTCAATAATATCGAAGGCTAACACCTACGGATTTTTGACCAAGAAATGGTCTCCACCAGAAATCCAAGAATGTGATCTACGACAAGGAAACATATGTGGGGTGAGGTGTATGAGCCTCTGGTCGACGATCAATGGCCACACAACCCCCATTTTGCCGAAAATAGCCATGAATGACCATTTTCAATAATACCGAAGGCTAACACGTACGAGTTTTTAACCAAGAAATGGTTTCCACTAGAAATCCAAGAATGTAATCTATGGCAAGGAAAGATATGTGGGGTGAGGTGTACGAGCCTCTGGTCGATGATCAATGGCCACACAACCCCCATTTTGCCGAAAATAGCCATGAACGACCATTTTCAATAATACCGAAGGCTAACACGTACGAGTTTTTGACCAAGAAATGGTCTCCACCAAAAATCCAAGAATGTGATCTATGGCAAGGAAACATATGTGGGGTGAGATTTATGAGCCTCTAGTCGATGATAAATGGCCACACAACCCCCATTTTTTTATGAAAATAGCCATGAGCGACCATTTTCAATAATATTAGAGGCTAAGACCTACGGATTTTTGACCAAGAAATGGTCTCCACCAGAAATCCAAGAATGTGATCTTTGGCAAGGAAACATATGTGGGGTGAGGTGTATGAGCCTCTGGTCGATGATCAATGGCCACACAACCCCCATTTTTGTCGAAAATAGCCATGAATGACCATTTACAATAATACCGAAGGCTAACACCTACGGATTTTTGACCAAGAAATGGTCTCCACCAGAAATCCAAGAATGTGATCTATGGCAAGGAAACATATGTGGGGTGAGGTGTATGAGCCTCTGGTCGATGATCAATGGCCACACAACCCCCATTTTTGTCGAAAATAGCCATGAACGACCATTTTCAATAATATCGAAGGCTAACACCTACGGATTTTTGACCAAGAAATGGTCTCCACCAGAAATCCAAGAATGTGATCTACAACAAGGAAACATTTGTGGGGTGAGGTGTATGAGCCTCTGGTCGACGATCAATGGCCACACAACCCCCATTTTGCCGAAAATAGCCATGAATGACCATTTTCAATAATACCGAAGGCTAACACGTACGAGTTTTTAACCAAGAAATGGCTTCCACCAGAAATCAAAGAATGTAATCTATGGCAAGGAAACATATGTGGGGTGAGGTTTATGAGCCTCTAGTCGATGATAAATGGCCACACAACCCCCATTTTTTATGAAAATAACCATGAGCGACCTTGAAAATAGCCATGAGCGACCATTTTCAATAATACTAGAGGCTAACACCTACGGATTTTAGACCAAGAAATGGTCTCCACCAGAAATCCAAGAATGTGATCAACGACAAGGAAACATATGTGGGGTGAGGTGTATGAGCCTCTGGTCGACGATCAATGGCCACACAACCCCCATTTTGCCGAAAATAGCCATGAATGACCATTTTCAATAATACCGAAGGCTAACACGTACGAGTTTTTAACCAAGAAATGGCTTCCACCAGAAATCCAAGAATGTAATCTATGGCAAGGAAACATATGTGGGGTGAGGTTTATGAGCCTCTAGTCGATGATAAATGGCCACACAACCCCCATTTTTTATGAAAATAGCCATGAGCGACCTTGTAAATAGCCATGAGCGACCATTTTCAATAATACTAGAGGCTAACACCTACGGATTTTAGACCAAGAAATGGTCTCCACCAGAAATCCAAGAATGTGATCTATGGCAAGGAAACATATGTGGGGTGAGGTGTATGAGCGTCTGGTCGATGATCAATGGACACACAACCCCCATTTTTGTCGAAAATAGCCATGAACGACCATTTTCAATAATACCGAAGGCTAACACCTACGGATTTTTGACCAAGAAATGGACTCCACCAATAATCCAAGAATGTGATTTATGGCAAAGAAACATATGTGGGGTGAGGTGTATGAGCCTCTGGTCGACGATCAATGGCCACACAACCCTAATTTTTGTCGAAAATAGCCATGAACGACCATTTTCAATGACACTGAAGGCTAACACCTACGGATTTTTGACCAAGAAATGGTCTCCACCATAAATCCAAGAATGTGATCTATGGCAAGGAAACATATGTGTAGTGAGGTGTATGAGCCTCTGGTCGAAGATCAATGGCCACACAACCCCCATTTTTGTCGAAAATAGCCATGAATGACCATTTTCAAAAATATCAAAGGCTAACACGTACGGATTTTTGACCAAGAAATGGTCTCCACTAGAAATCCAAGAATGTGATCTATGGCAAGGAAACATATGTGGGGTGAGGTGTACGAGCCTCTGGTCGATGATCAATGGCCACACAACCCCCATTTTGCCGAAAATAGCCATGAACGACCATTTTCAATAATACCGAAGGCTAACACGTACGAGTTTTTAACCAAGAAATGGTCTCCACCAGAAATCCAAGAATGTGATCTATGGCAATGAAACATATGTGGGGTGAGGTTTATGAGCCTCTAGTCGATGATAAATGGCCACACAACCCCCATTTTTATGAAAATAGCCATGAGCGACCTTGAAAATAGCCATGAGCGACCATTTTCAATAATACTAGAGGCTAACACCTACGGATTTTAGACCAAGAAATGGTCTCCACCAGAAATCCAAGAATGTGATCTATGGCAAGGAAACATATGTGGGGTGAGGTGTATGAGCGTCTGGTCGATGATCAATGGCCACACAACCCCCATTTTTGTCGAAAATAGCCATGAACGACCATTTTCAATAATACCTAAGGCTATCACCTACGGATTTTTGACCAAGAAATGGTCTCCACCAGAAATCCAAGAATGTGATCTATGGCAAGGAAACATATGTGGGGTGAGGTGTATGAGCCTCTGGTCGACGATCAATGGCCACACAACCCTATTTTTTTTCGAAAATAGCCATGAACGACCATTTTCAATGACACTGAAGGCTAACACCTACGGATTTTTGACCAAGAAATGGTCTCCACCATAAATCCAAGAATGTGATCTATGGCAAGGAAACATATGTGTAGTGAGGTGTATGAGCCTCTGGTCGAAGATCAATGGCCACACAACCCCCATTTTTGTCGAAAATAGCCATGAATGACCATTTTCAAAAATACCAAAGGCTAACACATTCGGATTTTTGCCCAAGAAATGGTCTCCACCAGAAATCCAAGAATGTGATCTATGGCAAGGAAACATATGTGGGGTGAGGTGAACGAGCCTCTGGTCGATGATCAATGGCCACAGAACCCCCATTTTGCCGAAAATAGCCATGAACGACCATTTTCAATAATACCGAAGGCTAACACGTACGAGTTTTTGACCAAGAAATGGTCTCCACCAAAAATCCAAGAATGTGATCTATGGCAAGGAAACATATGTGGGGTGAGATTTATGAGACTCTAGTCGATGATAAATGGCCACACAACCCCCATTTTTTATGAAAATAGTCATGAGCGACCATTTTCAATAATATTAGAGGCTAAGACCTACGGATTTTTGACCAAGAAATGGTCTCCACCAGAAATCCAAGAATGTGATCTATGGCAAGGAAACATATGTGGGGTGAGGTGTATGAGCCTCTGGTCGATGATCAATGGCCACACAACCCCCATTTTTGTCGAAAATAGCCATGAATGACCATTTACAATAATACCGAAGGCTAACACCTACGGATTTTTGACCAAGAAATGGTCTCCACCAGAAATCCAAGAATGTGATCTAAGGCAAGGAAACATATGTGGGGTGAGGTGTATGAGCCTCTGGTCGATGATCAATGGCCACACAACCCCCATTTTTGTCGAAAATAGCCATGAACGACCATTTTCAATAATATCGAAGGCTAACACCTACGGATTTTTGACCAAGAAATGGTCTCCACCAGAAATCCAAGAATGTGATCTACGACCAGGAAACATATGTGGGGTGAGGTGTATGAGCCTCTGGTCGACGATCAATGGCCACACAACCCCCATTTTGCCGAAAATAGCCATGAATGACCATTTTCAATAATACCGAAGGCTAACACGTACGAGTTTTTAACCAAGAAATGGTTTCCACCAGAAATCCAAGAATGTAATCTATGGCAAGGAAACATATGTGGGGTGAGGTTTATGAGCCTCTAGTCGATGATAAATGGCCACACAACCCCCATTTTTTATGAAAATAGCCATGAGCGACCTTGAAAATAGCCATGAGCGACCATTTTCAATAATATTAGAGGCTAAGACCTACGGATTTTTGACCAAGAAATGGTCTCCACCAGAAATCCAAGAATGTGATCTATGGCAAGGAAACATATGTGGGGTGAGGTGTATGAGCCTCTGGTCGATGATCAATGGCCACACAACCCCCATTTTTGTCGAAAATAGCCATGAATGACCATTTACAATAATACCGAAGGCTAACACCTACGGATTTTTGACCAAGAAATGGTCTCCACCAGAAATCCAAGAATGTGATCTATGGCAAGGAAACATATGTGGGGTGAGGTGTATGAGCCTCTGGTCGATAATCAATGGCCACACAACCCCCATTTTTGTCGAAAATAGCCATGAACGACCATTTTCAATAATATCGAAGGCTAACACCTATGGATTTTTGACCAAGAAATGGTCTCCACCAGAAATCCAAGAATGTGATCTACGACAAGGAAACATATGTGGGGTGAGGTGTATGAGCCTCTGGTCGATGATCAATGGCCACACAACCCCCATTTTGCCGAAAATAGCCATGAATGACCATTTTCAATAATACCGAAGGCTAACACGTACGAGTTTTTAACCAAGAAATGGTTTCCACCAGAAATCCAAGAATGTAATCTATGGCAAGGAAACATATGTGGGGTGAGGTTTATGAGCCTCTAGTCGATGATAAATGGCCACACAACCCCCATTTTTTATGAAAATAGCCATGAGCGACCTTGAAAATAGCCATGAGCGACCATTTTCAATAATACTAGAGGCTAACACCTACGGATTTTAGACCAAGAAATGGTCTCCACCAGAAATCCAAGAATGTGATCTATGGCAAGGAAACATATGTGGGGTGAGGTGTATGAGCGTCTGGTCGATCTTCAATGGCCACATAACCCCCATTTTTGTCGAAAATAGCCATGAACGACCATTTTCAATAATACCGAAGGCTAACACCTACGGAATTTTGACCAAGAAATGGTCTCCACCAGAAATCCAAGAATGTGATCTATGGCAAGGAAACATATGTGGGGTGAGGTGTATGAGCCTCTGGTCGACGATCAATGGCCACACAACCCCCATTTTTTATGAAAATAGCCATGAGCGACCTTGAAAATAGCCATGAGCGACCATTTTCAATAATACTAGAGGCTAACACCTACGGATTTTAGACCAAGAAATGGTCTCCACCAGAAATCCAAGAATGTGATCTATGGCAAGGAAACATATGTGGGGTGAGGTGTATGAGCGTCTGGTCGATGATCAATGGCCACACAACCCCCATTTTTGTCGAAAATAGCCATGAACGACCATTTTCAATAATACCGAAGGCTAACACCTACGGATTTTTGACCAAGAAATGGTCTCCACCAGAAATCCAAGAATGTGATCTATGGCAAGGAAACATATGTGGGGTGAGGTGTATGAGCCTCTGGTCGATGATCAATGGCCACACAACCCCCATTTTTGTCGAAAATAGCCATGAACGACCATTTTCAATAATATCGAAGGCTAACACCTACTGATTTTTGACCAAGAAATGGTCTCCACCAGAAATCCAAGAATGTGATCTACGACAAGGAAACATATGTGGGGTTAGGTGTATGAGCCTCTGGTCGACGATCAATGGCCACACAACCCCCATTTTGCCGAAAATAGCCATGAATGACCATTTTCAATAATATCGAAGGCTAACACCTACGGATTTTTGACCAAGAAATGGTCTCCACCAGAAATCCAAGAATGTGATCTACGACAAGGAAACATATGTGGGGTGAGGTGTATGAGCCTCTGGTCGACGATCAATGGCCACACAACCCCCATTTTGCCGAAAATAGCCATGAATGACCATTTTCAATAATACCGAAGGCTAACACGTACGAGTTTTTAACCAAGAAATGGTTTCCACCAGAAATCCAAGAATGTAATCTATGGCAAGGAAACATATGTGGGGTGAGGTTTATGAGCCTCTAGTCGATGATAAATGGCCACACAACCCCCATTTTTTTATGAAAATAGCCATGAGCGACCTTGAAAATAGCCATGAGCGACCATTTTCAATAATACTAGAGGCTAACACCTATGGATTTTAGACCAAGAAATGGTCTCCACCAGAAATCCAAGAATGTGATCTATGGCAAGGAAACATATGTGGGGTGAGGTGTATGAGCGTCTGGTCGATGATCAATGGCCACACAACCCCCATTTTTGTCGAAAATAGCCATGAACGACCATTTTCAATAATACCGAAGGCTAACACCTACGGATTTTTTACCAAGAAATGGTCTCCACCAGAAATCCAAGAATGTGATCTATGGCAAGGAAACATATGTGGGGTGAGGTGTATGAGCCTCTAGTCGATGATCAATGGCCACACAACCTCCATTTTTGTCGAAAATAGCCATGAACGACCATTTTCAATAATATCGAAGGCTAACACCTACTGATTTTTGACCAAGAAATGGTCTCCACCAGAAATCCAAGAATGTGATCTATGGCAAGGAAACATATGTGGGGTGAGGTGTACGAGCCTCTGGTCGATGATCAATGGCCACACAACCCCCATTTTGCCGAAAATAGCCATGAATGACCATTTTCAATAATACCGAAGGCTAACACGTACGAGTTTTTAACCAAGAAATGGTTTCCACCAGAAATCCAAGAATGTAATCTATGGCAATGAAACATATGTGGGGTGAGGTTTATGAGCCTCTAGTCGATGATAAATGGCCACACAACCCCCATTTTTTATGAAAATAGCCATGAGCGACCTTGAAAATAGCCATGAGCGACCATTTTCAATAATACTAGAGGCTAACACCTACGGATTTTAGACCAAGAAATGGTCTCCACCAGAAATCCAAGAATGTGATCTATGGCAATGAAACATATGTGGGGTGAGGTGTATGAGCGTCTGGTCGATGATCAATGGCCACACAACCCCCATTTTTGTCGAAAATAGCCATGAACGACCATTTTCAATAATACCAAAGGCTAACACCTACGGATTTTTTACCAAGAAATGGTCTCCACCAGAAATCCAAGAATGTGATCTATGGCAAGGAAACATATGTGGGGTGAGGTGTATGAGCCTCTAGTCGATGATCAATGGCCACACAACCCCCATTTTTGTCGAAAATAGCCATGAATGACCATTTTCAAAAATACCAAAGGCTAACACGTACGGATTTTTAACCAAGAAATGGTCTCCACCAGAAATCCAAGAATGTGATCTATGGCAAGGAAACATATGTGGGGTGAGGTGTACGAGCCTCTGGTCGATGATCAATGGCCACACAACCCCCATTTTGCCGAAAATAGCCATGAATGACCATTTTCAATAATACCGAAGGCTAACACGTACGAGTTTTTAACCAAGAAATGGTCTCCACCAGAAATCCAAGAATGTGATCTATGGCAAGGAAACATATGTGGGGTGAGGTGTATGAGCATCTGGTCGATGATCAATGGCCACACAACCCCCATTTTTGTCGAAAATAGCCATGAACGACCATTTTCAATAATACCGAAGGCTAACACCTACGGATTTTTGACCAAGAAATGGTCTCCACCAGAAATCCAAGAATGTGATCTATGGCAAGGAAACATATGTGGGGTGAGGTGTATGAGCCTCTGGTCGACGATCAATGGCCACACAACCCTAATTTTTGTCGAAAATAGCCATGAACGACCATTTTCAATGACATTGAAGGCTAACACCTACGGATTTTTGACCAAGAAATGGTCTCCACCATAAATCCAAGAATGTGATCTATGGCAAGGAAACATATGTGTAGTGAGGTGTATGAGCCTCTGGTCGATGATCAATGGCCACACAACCCCCATTTTTGTCGAAAATAGCCATGAATGACCATTTACAATAATACCGAAGGCTAACACCTACGGATTTTTGACCAAGAAATGGTCTCCACCAGAAATCCAAGAATATGATCTATGGCAAGGAAACATATGTGGGGTGAGGTGTATGAGCCTCTGGTCGACGATCAATGGCCACACAACCCCCATTTTGCCGAAAATAGCCATGAATGACCATTTTCAATAATACCGAAGGCTAACACGTACGAGTTTTTAACCAAGAAATGGTCTCCACCAGAAATCCAAGAATGTAATCTATGGCAAGGAAACATATGTGGGGTGAGGTTTATGAGCCTCTAGTCGATGATAAATGGCCACACAAGCTCCATTTTTTATGAAAATAGCCATGAGCGACCATTTTCAATAATACTAGAGGCTAACACCTACGGATTTTAGACCAAGAAATGGTCTCCACCAGAAATCCAAGAATGTGATCTATGGCAAGGAAACATATGTGGGGTGAGGTGTATGAGCGTCTGGTCGATGATCAATGGCCACACAACCCCCATTTTTGTCGAAAATAGCCATGAATGACCATTTTCAATAATACAGAAGGCTAACACCTACGGATTTTTGACCTAGAAATGGTCTCCACCAGAAATCCAAGAATGTGATCTATGGCAAGGAAACATATGTGGGGTGAGGTGTATGAGCCTCTAGTCGATGATCAATGGCCACACAACCCCCATTTTTGTCGAAAATAGCCATGAATGATCATTTTCAAAAATACCAAAGGCTAACACGTATGGATTTTTGACCAAGAAATGGTCTCCACCAGAAATCCAAGAATGTGATCTATGGCAAGGAAACATATGTGGGGTGAGGTGTACGAGCCTCTGGTCGATGATCAATGGCCACACAACCCCCATTTTGCCAAAAATAGCCATGAATGACCATTTTCAATAATACCGAAGGCTAACACGTACGAGTTTTTAACCAAGAAATTGTTTCCACCAGAAATCCAAGAATGTAATCTATGGCAAGGAAACATATGTGGGGTGAGGTTTATGAGCCTCTAGTCGATGATAAATGGCCACACAACCCCCATTTTTTATGAAAATAGCCATGAGCGACCATTTTCAATAATACTAGAGGCTAACACCTACGGATTTTAGACCAAGAAATGGTCTCCACCAGAAATCCAAGAATGTGATCTATGGCAAGGAAACATATGTGGGGTGAGGTGTATGAGCGTCTGGTCGATGATCAATGGCCACACAACCCCCATTTTTGTCGAAAATAGCCATGAACGACCATTTTCAATAATACCGAAGGCTAACACCTACGGATTTTTGACCAAGAAATGGTCTCCACCAAAAATCCAAGAATGTGATCTATGGCAAGGAAACATATGTGGGGTGAGGTGTATGAGCCTCTGGTCGACGATCAATGGCCACACAACCCCCATTTTTTATGAAAATAGCCATGAGCGACCTTGAAAATAGCCATGAGCGACCATTTTCAATAATACTAGAGGCTAACACCTACGGATTTTAGACCAAGAAATGGTCTCCACCAGAAATCCAAGAATGTGATCTATGGCAAGGAAACATATGTGGGGTGAGGTGTATGAGCGTCTGGTCGATGATCAATGGCCACACAACCCCCATTTTTGTCGAAAATAGCAATGAACGACCATTTTCAATAATACCGAAGGCTAACACCTACGGATTTTTGACCAAGAAATGGTCTCCACCAGAAATCCAAGAATGTGATCTATGGCAAGGAAACATATGTTGGGTGAGGTGTATGAGCCTCTGGTCGATGATCAATGGCCACACAACCCCCATTTTTGTCGAAAATAGCCATGAACGACCATTTTCAATAATATCGAAGGCTAACACCTACGGATTTTTGACCAAGAAATGGTCTCCACCAGAAATCCAAGAATGTGATCTACGACAAGGAAACATATGTGGGGTGAGGTGTATGAGCCTCTGGTCGACGATCAATGGCCACACAACCCCCATTTTGCCGAAAATAGCCATGAATGACCATTTTCAATAATATCGAAGGCTAACACCTACGGATTTTTGACCAAGAAATGGTCTCCACCAGAAATCCAAGAATGTGATCTACGACAAGGAAACATATGTGGGGTGAGGTGTATGAGCCTCTGGTCGACGATCAATGGCCACACAACCCCCATTTTGCCGAAAATAGCCATGAATGACCATTTTCAATAATACCGAAGGCTAACACGTACGAGTTTTTAACCAAGAAATGGTTTCCACTAGAAATCCAAGAATGTAATCTATGGCAAGGAAACATATGTGGGGTGAGGTTTATGAGCCTCTAGTCGATGATAAATGGCCACACAACCCCCATTTTTTATGAAAATAGCCATGAGCGACCTTGAAAATAGCCATGAGCGACCATTTTCAATAATACTAGAGGCTAACACCTACGGATTTTAGACCAAGAAATGGTCACCACCAGAAATCCAAGAATGTGATCTATGGCAAGGAAACATATGTGGGGTGAGGTGTATGAGCGTCTGGTCGATGATCAATGGCCACACAACCCCCATTTTTGTCGAAAATAGCCATGAACGACCATTTTCAATAATACCGAAGGCTAACACCTACGGATTTTTGACCAAGAAATGGTCTCCACCAGAAATCCAAGAATGTGATCTATGGCAAGGAAACATATGTGGGGTGAGGTGTATGAGCCTCTGGTCGATGATAAATGGCCACACAACCTCCATTTTTGTCGAAAATAGCCATGAACGACCATTTTCAATAATATCGAAGGCTAACACCTACGGATTTTTGACCAAGAAATGGTCTCCACCAGAAATCCAAGAATGTGATCTACGACAAGGAAACATATGTGGGGTGAGGTGTATGAGCCTCTGGTCGACGATCAATGGCCACACAACCCCCATTTTGCCGAAAATAGCCATGAATGACCATTTTCAATAATATCGAAGGCTAACCCTACGGATTTTTGACCAAGAAATGGTCTCCACCAGAAATCCAAGAATGTGATCTACGACAAGGAAACATATGTGGGGTGAGGTGTATGAGCCTCTGGTCGACGATCAATGGCCACACAACCCCCATTTTGCCGAAAATAGCCATGAATGACCATTTTCAATAATACCGAAGGCTAACACGTACGAGTTTTTAACCAAGAAATGGTTTCCACTAGAAATCCAAGAATGTAATCTATGGCAATGAAACATATGTGGGGTGAGGTTTATGAGCCTCTAGTCGATGATAAATGGCCACACAACCCCCATTTTTTATGAAAATAGCCATGAGCGACCTTGAAAATAGCCATGAGCGACCATTTTCAATAATACTAGAGGCTAACACCTACGGATTTTAGACCAAGAAATGGTCTCCACCAGAAATCCAAGAATGTGATCTATGGCAAGGAAACATATGTGGGGTGAGGTGTATGAGCGTCTGGTCGATGATCAATGGCCACACAACCCCCATTTTTGTCGAAAATAGCCATGAACGACCATTTTCAATAATACCGAAGGCTAACACCTATGGATTTTTGACCAAGAAATGGTCTCCACCAGAAATCCAAGAATGTGATCTACGGCAAGGAAACATATGTGGGGTGAGGTGTATGAGCCTCTAGTCGATGATGAATGGCCACACAACCCCCATTTTTGTCGAAAATAGCCATGAATGACCATTTTCAAAAATACCAAAGGCTAACACGTACGGATTTTTGACCAAGAAATGGTCTCCACCCGAAATCCAAGAATGTGATCTATGGCAAGGAAACATATGTGGGGTGAGGTGTACGAGCCTCTGGTCGATGATCAATGGCCACACAACCCCCATTTTGCCGAAAATAGCCATGAATGACCATTTTCAATAATACCGAAGGCTAACACGTACGAGTTTTTAACCAAGAAATGGTCTCCACTAGAAATCCAAGAATGTGATCTATGGCAAGGAAACATATGTGGGGTGAGGTTTATGAGCCTCTGGTCGATGATGAATGGCCACACAACCCCCATTTTTGTCGAAAATAGCCATGAACGACCATTTTCAATAATACCAAAGGCTAACACCTACGGATTTTTGACCAAGAAATGGTCTCCAATAGAAATCCAAGAATGTGATCTATGGCAAGGAAACATATGTGGGGTGAGGTGTATGAGCCTCTGGTCGATGATCAATGGCCACACAACCCCAATTTTTGTCGAAAATAGCCATGAACGACCATTTTCAATAATATCGAAGGCTAACACCTACGGATTTTTGACCAAGAAATGGTCTCCACCAGAAATCCAAGAATGTGATCTATGGCAAGGAAACATATGTGGGGTGAGGTGTATGAGCCTCTGGTCGACGATCAATGGCCACACAACCCTAATTTTTGTCGAAAATAGCCATGAACGACCATTTTCAATAATACCGAAGGCTAACACGTACGAGTTTTTAACCAAGAAATGGTTTCCACCAGAAATCCAAGAATGTAATCTATGGCAAGGAAACATATGTGGGGTGAGGTGTATGAGCCTCTGGTCGACGATCAATGGCCACACAACCCTAATTTTTGTCAAAAATAGCCATGAACGACCAT
The DNA here is from genome assembly GCF_902167145.1 of Zea mays. Lineage (NCBI taxonomy): Eukaryota > Viridiplantae > Streptophyta > Magnoliopsida > Poales > Poaceae > Zea > Zea mays. Next base: position 26,304 of record NW_023366873.1, read on the forward strand.
TTTCAATGACACTGAAGGCTAACACCTACGGATTTTTGACCAAGAAATGGTCTCCACCATAAATCCAAGAATGTAATCTATGGCAAGGAAACATATGTGGGGTGAGGTTTATGAGCCTCCGGTCGAAGATCAATGGCCACACAACCCCCATTTTTGTCGAAAATAGCCATGAATGACCATTTTCAAAAATACCAAAGGCTAACACCTACGGATTTTTGCCCAAGAAATGGTCTCCACCAGAAATCCAAGAATGTGATCTATGGCAAGGAAACATATGTGGGGTGAGGTGTATGAGCCTCTGGTCGACGATCAATGGCCACACAACCCTAATTTTTGTCGAAAATAGCCATGAACGACCATTTTCAATGACACTGAAGGCTAACACCTACGGATTTTTGACCAAGAAATGGTCTCCACCATAAATCCAAGAATGTGATCTATGGCAAGGAAACATATGTGTAGTGAGGTGTATGAGCCTCTGGTCGAAGATCAATGGCCACACAACCCCCATTTTTGTCGAAAATAGCCATGAATGACCATTTACAATAATACCGAAGGCTAACACCTACGGATTTTTGACCAAGAAATGGTATCAACCAGAAATCCAAGAATGTGATCTATGGCAAGGAAACATATGTGGGGTGAGGTGTACGAGCCTCTGGTCGATCATCAATGGCCACACAACCCCCATTTTTGTCGAAAATAGCCATGAACGACCATTTTCAATGACACTGAAGGCTAACACCTACGGATTTTTGACCAAGAAATGGTCTCCACCAGAAATCCAAGAATGTGATCTATGGCAAGGAAACATATGTGGGGTAAGGTGTACGAGCCTCTGGTCGATGATCAATGGCCACACAACCCCCATTTTGCCAAAATAGCCATGAACGACCATTTTCAATAATACCGAAGGCTAACACGTACGAGTATTTAACCAAGAAATGGTCTCCACCAGAAATCCAAGAATGTGATCTATGGCAAGGAAACATATGTGGGGTGAGGTTTATGAGCCTCTAGTCGATGATAAATGGCCACACAACCCCCATTTTTTATGAAAATAGCCATGAGCGACCTTGAAAATAGCCATGAGCGACCATTTTCAATAATACTAGAGGCTAACACCTACGGATTTTAGGCCAAGAAATGGTCTCCACCAGAAATCCAAGAATGTGATCTACGACAAGGAAACATATGTGGGGTGAGGTGTATGAGCCTTTGGTCGACGATCAATGGCCACACAACCCCCATTTTGCCGAAAATAGCCATGAACGACCATTTTCAATAATACCGAAGGCTAACACGTACGAGTTTTTGACCAAGAAATGGTCTCCACCAAAAATCCAAGAATGTGATCTATGGCAAGGAAACATATGTGGGGTGAGATTTATGAGCCTCTAGTCGATGATAAATGGCCACACAACCCCCATTTTGCCCAAAATAGCCATGAATGACCATTTTCAATAATACCGAAGGCTAACACCTTTCGGATTTTTGACCAAGAAATGGTCTCCACCAGAAATCCAAGAATGTGATCTATGGCAAGGAAACATATGTGGGGTGAGGTGTATGAGCCTCTGGTCGACGATCAATGGCCACACAACCCTAATTTTTGTCGAAAATAGCCATGAACGACCATTTTCAATGACACTGAAGGCTAACACCTACGAATTTTTGACCAAGAAATGGTCTCCACCATAAATCCAAGAATGTGATCTATGGCAAGGAAACATATGTGGGGTGAGGTGTATGAGCGTCTGGTCGATGATCAATGGCCACACAACCCCCATTTTTGTCGAAAATAGCCATGAACGACCATTTTCAATAATATCGAAGGCTAACACCTACGGATTTTTGACCAAGAAATGGTCTCCACCAGAAATCCAAGAATGTGATCTACGACAAGGAAACATATGTGGGGTGAGGTGTATGAGCCTCTGGTCTACGATCAATGGCCACACAACCCCCATTTTTGTCGAAAATAGCCATGAATGACCATTTTCAAAAATACCAAAGGCTAACACGTACGGATTTTTGACCAAGAAATGGTCTCCACCAGAAATCCAAGAATGTGATCTATGGCAAGGAAACATATGTGGGGTGAGGTGTATGAGCCTCTGGTCGATGATCAATGGCCACACAACCCCCATTTTTGTCGAAAATAGCCATGAATGACCATTTACAATAATACCGAAGGCTAACACCTACGGATTTTTGACCAAGAAATGGTCTCCACCAGAAATCCAAGAATGTGATCTATGGCAAGGAAACATATGTGGGGTGAGGTGTATGAGCCTCTGGTCGATGATCAATGGCCACACAACCCCCATTTTTGTCGAAAATAGCCATGAACGACCATTTTCAATAATACCGAAGGCTAACACGTACGAGTTTTTGACCAAGAAATGGTCTCCACCAAAAATCCAAGAATGTGATCTATGGCAAGGAAACATATGTGTAGTGAGGTGTACGAGCCTCTGGTCGATGATCAATGGCCACACAACCCCCATTTTTGTCGAAAATAGCCATGAATGACCATTTTCAATAATACCGAAGGCTAACACCTACGGATTTTTGACCAAGAAATGGTCTCCACCAGAAATCCAAGAATGTGATCTATGGCAAGGAAACATATGTGGGGTGAGGTGTACGAGCCTCTGGTCGATGATCAATGGCCACAGAACCCCCATTTTGCCGAAAATAGCCATGAACGACCATTTTCAATAATACCGAAGGCTAACACCTACGAGTTTTTGACCAAGAAATGGTCTCCACCAAAAATCCAAGAATGTGATCTATGGCAAGGAAACATATGTGTAGTGAGGTGTACGAGCCTTTGGTTGATGATCAATGGCCACACAACCCCCATTTTTGTCGAAAATAGCCATGAATGACCATTTTCAATAATACCGAAGGCTAACACCTACGGATTTTTGACCAAGAAATGGTCTCCACCAGAAATCCAAGAATGTGATCTATGGCAAGGAAACATATGTGGGGTGAGGTGTACGAGCCTCTGGTCGATGATCAATGGCCACATGTTGGGGACCTTCGGCGTCCGAAGGTCCTCAAAAACAGGATTTAACAGTATTTCTGTAGTACAATGTGTGAACAGGTATCCTCGGACTAAAGTCGGCATTGCAGTAGACCGGAATAATACGAAGGTTGATACAGAGCCGAAGGTGCGAGCAGGAAAGCTTCGGCGTGACAGCAAAGAGTGGAACCGACTTAAAGATGAAAAGGCTATTCAGACCTCGATAGACTACTATAGAGTTATTATCAAATGTAAAGGGCATGAATGTAATTTTGTAAGGGCTGTGTCCCGTGTCTATAAATAGGTGAACAGTATCCCCGTACTGTTCACGCTGACTTGGCATTCGCTTTTTGCGTCACGCTTGTATTGTCATTTCCTTCCGATTGAAGGTACATTTGTAGTTCAATAATATTTTTGTTTATGATCAATAATAATAAAGGATTGTTCATGTTTTCTTTTACATTCTTTATATTTCATCCTTCGTCATTGTTTGATGAATTTATGAAGGTATGTCCTTCATAACCTTCGTCCGCAAGTCATTACATCCTAAGGGAAATAATGCTTCGGAGGACGAAGGACATTAACGATTAACATCTTCTATGTTGCCTTGTTCTTAACTCTTAGCACTTGAGAACAAGTCCCCAACATTGGCGCCCACCTCCGGTGAACTCACTTCCATTTCTTGAGCTTTTCAACACCTTCGGCAAGCATCACCTTCGTCATGCCGCCGAAGAAGGCTTCAGCAGCAGGGGCTGGCACGCTGCAGCCGCTGGACCCCAATCAAGACGTCCTTTCTCTTAGAGAGGCACGAAGCCAGAAGAGGAAGGCTGCCAGTCCAACACCTCCGGAGGATGATCTAGATCAGGAAATTCAGAATCTGGAAATTCTTCAGCAGCAGGTTCAACGCAAGAAGGAGAAGATGGCCCGTCTAGCCGATCTTCAGAGACAAATAGATGAAGCTTCCGAAGAGGTTCGTCATCTTGTTCAAGATGATCAAAACCGAAGGCCTCCACGCAGAGAGTTTCACCAGGAAGACTTCCGTAATGAGGAAGACTGGTATGACGATTTCCATCATGGAAACTTTGCTTTTGATGATGCTTCTCCTCTCTCAACAGAATTGCAGGCTACACCTTGGCCACAGACTTACAAGCCACCCCAGCTTCCCATATATGACGGTCACTCAGACCCTAAGCAATTCCTAATGAGCTATGAAGCAACTATATCTTCGTACGGTGGCAATACGGCAGTCATGGCAAAATCCTTTGTCATGGCCGTCAGAAGCGTTGCTCAGACTTGGTACTCTTCTCTTCGGCCAGGGACAATCACTTCTTGGCAGAAATTGAAGGATATGCTGATAACTAGCTTTCAAGGGTTTCAGACGAAGCCTGTAACTGCTCAGGCTCTCTTCCAGTGTACCCAGGACCATGAAGAGTACCTTCAGGCATATGTCCGAAGGTTTCTACGATTGAGGGCACAGGCGCCAACAGTGCCCAATGAGATTGTCATTGAGGCTATGATCAAGGGGCTTCGGCCAGGGCCGTCAGCACAGCATTTTGCCAGAAAGCCACCACAAACGCTGGAAAAGTTGCTCCAGAAGATGGACGAATACATTCGAGCTGACAATGATTTTCGTCAAAGAAGGGAGGAGGCTTTCAGGTTTTCTGAGATGACCAGGGGCTTCGGAGGAAGGTTCTACCCGAGGCATGTCAGGTCAATTCACAATTCTACTCAAAATGATGATAAAGGGAGTCAGCAGCAAAGGCCACAATACTCCTCACAGGCTTCGGGGCAACAGCAAAGCTCTTTCCGACCACCAGCACCAAGAGGCAGAGGTGCCAGGGGCTTCGGAGGAAGATTTGGCGATCAACCGAGAAGAATCTTTTGCTTATTCTGCGGTGAGAACAAAGGCCATACTACCAGGATGTGCCATGTTACTATTCAGAAGCAAAAGGAAATAGCTGAAGCAGCAGCACAACAAGCTCAGCCGAAGCAGGTCATGCATACAGCTTCGTATCATTCGCCCTACATCCCAGAATATGTGGGCAACCATCCTGCAGTTTCTGTTGCTTCGGCAAGTCAGCCTCAAGCTTCCTGGCAGCAGCCTCCGCCTCCACCTCCGTTGCAACAAGGCCAGCAGCCAGAAGGGAGCCAGTATACTCCACACCAGAGGGACTTCAGAGAGCAGTCCGAAGCTCGTACAGTCAATAGCACTGTGCCAGAGTCAAAGCACATCTATTGACGAATATCCTACCTCAATAGTAATCTTTTTCATTCAGTTTTATTTTCTGTGTAATAAATGACATTGTTTAGATTTCATGAAAATAGTTCCCACAAGGAAAATATATTTTCTTCACAGGCTTCAGTTGTTGAAGTTTAAGGATTTGTCATAACAAAGAGGACCTTCGAATTATCGAAAACATTCTTCGAAGCAACGAAAAGTCGTTCCAAGGAACGCAGAGTAAGTTTGACGAAGCCACAAAAAGTCGTTCCGAAGGGAGCGCAGTGTAAGTTTTCTGCTCCAAAGTCGTTCCAAAAGGAATGCAGAGCATACAGCGAAAAGTCAACGCTGATACCGCCTAAGTAAAAGGCGAAGAAGCTCCAAAGTCGTTTCTAAGGGAATGCAGAGCTTACAGCGAAAAGTCAACGCTGATACCGCCTAAGTAAAAGGCGAAGAAGCTCCAAAGTCGTTCCTAAGGGAATGCAGAGCTTACAGCGAAAAGTCAACGCTGATTTCGCTGAAGTAAAAGGCGAAGAAGCTCCTAAGGGAGGCTTATAGCGAAAAGTCAACGCTGATTCACAAAAAGATTGTGTTTTATCGCGCAGATATGCGTGTATCTTCGGAATATCACCTTACATAGCATAACATCATCACATCATTTTTGCATAACATAAGCATCATACATCATACTGCATGTGGCATAAGAAAGAGATATGATATCAATCTTCGGGAAAACGCTTTGAAAAAGGGGCAAATCATGCCAAGTCACAAGGAGAAACAATATTGATTTCTGAAGCATAGCTTTGAAGAATGTTTCTACGAAGCTTCAACACTTTTCAGGATACTTCGGATATTGTTGTGATAAATGGTAATTCTTCTTCACGAAGCATGAAAAGAAGGGAAGGTGTTTTTTCGCCAAAGACTCAAAAACGGTACGTATGTAAAGTTTCATGCATCGTAAAGAATTGAACCATAAAGAAAAATAAAACAAATATATTACATACAGGATTACAAGATATTACACATCTTACATTTAAAATGTTTTTACAGTAGCATTTAGTCTTCCCTAAGTACCACTTCTGCAGCTTCGTTCAACAGTCGATCGACAACTTCATCCATAATAGCTTCAGCCATCTTTTTAATTTCATCATCACCCCTAGGCCGAGCACCCGGAGATACTTCAGTAGGATCTGAGGAAGGACAGGACACGGCTACATTGCTATTACAAATCGCAAACAAATCTTAAAGCCTAAAGATTACAACACGATAAAAACTATTATTTAGTACCTAATTGACCTTCGGCCTCTGCGCTCTTGTCAGCAGCCTCAGCTACTTCTCTAGCATCGTGAATGCCCTTCTCACTTCTTCGAATAATTTCTCCGGCCATTTCTCGGCCACCATTATCCCAGATATCGGTAAAAAATTTTCCACCAATTATACTAGCTTCGGCCGAAGGATCTTTTGTATCTTCAAAGGACAAAGCAGCTTCGGACTGTGCTAAAATTTTTACATGTTCGCAGCCCTTCTTCTCTAAGATAGTGGCAATCCCTCTGGCGCCAGAGAAGGCACATATATCTCCTCGGCTATTTAAAATTTCTTCGAAGGCTTCGGCTTCGTGGCCAATCCATTCGATGGCACCTTCGGGATTGCCTCTCGAAAAGTTTTCCTCACTTGAGAATGCGCCGACCTTGGCAAAGCTAGTTTTTAATTTCTTAACACAATCTATAGATTTGTTATAGCATCTCTTTTTTGACGAACGAAGCTCTTCAACAGTCATTTCTAGGTGATCTGCCCATTGATCGCTGAGTTCACGCTTTGTTTCTTCAAGAATGCGTTCTTCCTTAGCTCTGGCCAGTTGTTTCCGAAGATCTTCAATTTCGCGCTTTTGAGCTTCAGCTTGAACTTTAAAAGCAGCCTCGTTTTCCTTTATTTTATTTAATAATGAGTATAATATTTTGTCTTTTTCGAGACCTTCGTTCCTCAGTTCAATTACTTCGGAACGAAGGTTGCTCAGGGCTATAGTACACCCTTCGTCTTCAGCATCTTTCTGTGCTCTGAGAGCATTGCTAAGTATCAAGCCCTGCAAAGAGAAATATGTGTGTGTCAATAGGTTTAAACGAACGGAAAAATACAAGGATTTCATGTATCGTACCTTTAAGCTATTATAAGCCAGGCTGTCGGCCAGATCGTTCTTCGACAGCACTGAGAGCCCGTCTTCTAAAGTCGGGAATCCGAAGCTCTTGCTCATCTCCCGGCAGACAGAAATTTCCTTGCTGTCGGGAAGACAATACAAGAAGTCTTCTTCTCCACTGCCATTAAATATTAACGCCCCCTTTGGATATTTCAGTTTTTGGGCATAGTGCTGGGCCTCTTGTTCTTCTTTTTCTGATAATTTTTTCCCCGAAGCATGACGGAAAATATAATCACGAATTTTGGGGGATGCTTCGGGGGCAACAACACCGGTTTCTTCAACAAAAGTTGGCTTTGTTATTTTGTCTGCCTCACTTTCCAAGGGTTTTCCCTTTGCGGGCTCTGAGGGCCCAGCTTCGGCTTCAATCTCTTGCTCTGGAGCTGTAGAACCAGGAATTTCAGTTGCTGTTTCAGGAGTGACAGCAGCCTTCTTCGGAGGAGTGCTTGAAGATTTGATTGTTTCCAGTACATCTAGCACATTAGCCATTCTCTTTCTTTTCGGAGTTACGGCTGGCACTTTTTCATTTTTTGCTGTCCCAATGTTTGCTGCAGGACTCAAGACTTCTGATGTTTTGGAGCCCTCAGTTGCTTCCTTTATCTCTTCCATTTTTTCTGTGGACGGCGCTTCGGCCTTCTCTTTCGTTCCTGATAACAAAGTTTTTGATTGTTCCAATTCTGACTTTATTGGCACTTCGGCCGTTTCTGCGACTTCTGGCAGTAGAGTTGGCTCGGTTGGTTTTTCAGCTTCGGATGCCGAAGAAGTTTTCCCGGTAAACTCAGGCACCGAAGCTGGTTCAATATAGCGCGGCCGATGCGTAAGAACCTTTATCTTCTTCCTTTTCGGTTCTGGCTCGCTAGGAGCAGCTGCAGTTTCTTCTTTTGCAGAGGTTGTGTTTTTTCTTTTCTGCCTTCGAATGGGATAGCAATAGTCAGGGTAGACAAACCCGATGGCATCAAATACCCGATTCAGCCTCTTCTTTTTTCGGCCTCCGAAGGCTGCTGACATTGCAGTATCTTCGGCCTTCGAGTAGGTCCCAAGCAGCTCATCACTTAAATTGTCAATGCTTTTCAACCACTCATCATCTGGCTCAATAAATTTATCTCCAAACTTAAAAGTGTACTTAAACCTGATAAGTCCACCTTCGTCGGCCTCTTTAATGGTTTCTTGTGGCATTTCCCATTTCTCCGCAAGCGGCCACACCCTGAAGGCGATATGCTCTTGTACTAAGTCCCTTGTTCCTATAAAAGAACAGACAACGCCGAAGGCTCTTTGGCACTCTTCGGCGGCTTCATTCATTTCAACCTTCGGCCTGCGAAGGCCGAAGCTTTGCCAAATAGGACGCATAATTATACCTTTGATGTCTTCTCGTGCTTTCAGATCATTTTTTACATAGAACCGTTCTGTCATCCAGCCGCTGGGCCATCTCTTCCGAAAAGTTGGCACGGGGCAGCTTGACCCAGACCGAGAAACAAAATTGTAGCAGCCAAAGTTATTGTGATACTGTTCCTTACCCCAAGGTATTGTCTCGTATGATAATTCGTGCATATTGCAGAAACTTTTTGCATCAGGCTTCAGACCTTGGCTTCGCATGGCCCACACGAAGATATTCAGCCTTATGATTGCCTCGGGGGTAAGTTGGTGAAGATAGACTTCAAAAATCTTCAGCACCTCCACGACGAAGCTGCTCAAGGGCAATCGCAGCCCAGCCTTCAAAAAGCTTCGGAACACTACGACTTCATTCTCTTCAGGGTGTGGACAAGTCTTCTCCCCTTCGTCGGCCCTCACAACGGACAGATCCCGGAAATACCTTCCTCTCATGTTAACAAGATGATTCTCTTTGATAGTTGATTTACCATAAACTGAATGGCTTGGTCGCCAGGGACGATCTTCGGAGTCTTCGCCACCGCTGTCCACATCATAACTTTCACTGTCACCAGTATCTTCAGACAAACCTTCCAGAATCTCCTTGGTGATTTTTTCTGTGTTGGTCTTCGACATCGCTATAAGAAACCCTAAGTTCTTCTCTTCATCAAGACTCAGCTTCATCTCAGCAGCAGCCTTCTTAGCAGCTTCAGACATCTTCGGAAACACTAAAAAACTGTTTTCAAAGCCGAAGCTTCAAAGCTAAAAGCTTAGCAAATCACAGTGCACAAGAGCTAAAAATTGAGTGAGCGGGAGTGGTTGGCCAGAAAGCGTGCAAAATGAGTTTGCGGTATGGCCGTATTTATACGCTCGGTGCGTTGAAAGCTGAAAGACCCCACTTGTCATTGAATGTTGCTATTCTAGCAAAGGGAAGGTGTTTTTTCGGACCTTCGGCGTAAAGCCTTCGTCCATATCGCAATCTAAATTTATTATTTCGAACAAATTAATATTGCGAGGGGCTACTGTTGGGGACCTTCGGCGTCCGAAGGTCCTCAAAAACAGGATTTAACAGTATTTCTGTAGTACAATGTGTGAACAGGTATCCTCGGACTAAAGTCGGCATTGCAGTAGACCAGAATAATACGAAGGTTGATACAGAGCCGAAGGTGCGAGCAGGAAAGCTTCGGCGTGACAGCAAAGAGTGGAACCGACTTAAAGATGAAAAGGCTATTCAGACCTCGATAGACTACTATAGAGTTATTATCAAATGTAAAGGGCATGAATGTAATTTTGTAAGGGCTGTGTCCCGTGTCTATAAATAGGTGAACAGTATCCCCGTACTGTTCACGCTGACTTGGCATTCGCTTTTTGCGTCACGCTTGTATTGTCATTTCCTTCCGATTGAAGGTACATTTGTAGTTCAATAATATTTTTGTTTATGATCAATAATAATAAATGATTGTTCATGTTTTCTTTTACATTCTTTATATTTCATCCTTCGTCATTGTTTGATGAATTTATGAAGGTATGTCCTTCATAACCTTCGTCCGCAAGTCATTACATCCTAAGGGAAATAATGCTTCGGAGGACGAAGGACATTAACGATTAACATCTTCTATGTTGCCTTGTTCTTAACTCTTAGCACTTGAGAACAAGTCCCCAACACCACACAACCCCCATTTTGCCGAAAATAGCCATGAACGACCATTTTCAATAATACCGAAGGCTAACACGTACGTGTTTTTAACCAAGAAATGGTCTCCACCAGAAATCCAAGAATGTGATCTATGGCAAGGAAACATATGTGGGGTGAGGTTTATGAGCCTCTAGTCGATGATAAATGGCCACACAACCCCCATTGTTTATGAAAATAGCCATGAGCGACCTTGAAAATAGCCATGAGCGACCATTTTCAATAATACAAGAGGCTAACACCTACGGATTTTAGACCAAGAAATGGTCTCCACCAGAAATCCAAGAATGTGATCTATGGCAAGGAAACATATGTGGGGTGAGGTGTATGAGCGTCTGGTCGATGATCAATGGCCACACAACCCCCATTTTTGTCGAAAATAGCCATGAACGACCATTTTCAATAATACCGAAGGCTAACACCTACGGATTTTTGACCAAGAAATGGTCTCCACCAGAAATCCAAGAATGTGATCTATGGCAAGGAAACATATGTGGGGTGAGGTGTATGAGCCTCTGGTCGACGATCAATGGCCACACAACCCTAATTTTTGTCGAAAATAGCCATGAACGACCATTTTCAATGACACTGAAGGCTAACACCTACGGATTTTTGACCAAGAAATGGTCTCCACCAGAAATCCAAGAATGTGATCTACGACAAGGAAACATATGTGGGGAGAGGTGTATGAGCCTCTGGTCGACGATCAATGGCCACACAACCCCCATTTTGCCGAAAATAGCCATGAATGACCATTTTCAATAATATCGAAGGCTAACACCTACGGATTTTTGACCAAGAAATGGTCTCCACCAGAAATCCAAGAATGTGATCTACGACAAGGAAACATATGTGGGGTGAGGTGTATGAGCCTCTGGTCGACGATCAATGGCCACACAACCCCCATTTTGCCGAAAATAGCCATGAATGACCATTTTCAATAATACCGAAGGCTAACACGTACGAGTTTTTAACCAAGAAATGGTTTCCACCAGAAATCCAAGAATGTAATCTATGGCAAGGAAACATATGTGGGGTGAGGTTTATGAGCCTCTAGTCGATGATAAACGGCCACACAACCCCCATTTTTTTATGAAAATAGCCATGAGCGACCTTGAAAATAGCCATGAGCGACCATTTTCAATAATACTAGAGGCTAACACCTACGGATTTTAGACCAAGAAATGGTCTCCACCAGAAATCCAAGAATGTGATCTATGGCAAGGAAACATATGTGGGGTGAGGTGTATGAGCGTCTGGTCGATGATCAGTGGCCACACAACCCCCATTTTTGTCGAAAATAGCCATGAACGACCATTTTCAATAATACCGAAGGCTAACACGTACGAGGTTTTAACCAAGAAATGGTTTCCACCAGAAATCCAAGAATGTAATCTATGGCAAGGAAACATATGTGGGGTGAGGTGTATGAGCCTCTGGTCGATGATCAATGGCCACACAACCCCCATTTTTGTCGAAAATAGCCATGAGCGACCATTTTCAATAATACCGAAGGCTAACACCTACGGATTTTAGGCCAAGAAATGGTCTCCACCAGAAATCCAAGAATGTGATCTATGGCAAGGAAACATATGTGGGGTGAGGTGTATGAGCCTCTGGTCGATGATCAATGGCCACACAACCCCCATTTTTGTCGAAAATAGCCATGAACGACCATTTTCAATAATACCAAAGGCTAACACGTACGAGTTTTTGACCAAGAAATGGTCTCCACCAAAAATCCAAGAATGTGATCTATGGCAAGGAAACATATGTGGGGTGAGATTTATGAGCCTCTAGTCGATGATAAATGGCCACACAACCCCCATTTTTTTATGAAAATAGCCATGAGCGACCATTTTCAATAATACTAGAGGCTAAGACCTACTGATTTTTGACCAAGAAATGGTCTCCACCAGAAATCCAAGAATGTGATCTATGGCAAGGAAACATATGTGGGGTGAGGTGTATGAGCCTCTGATCGATGATCAATGGCCACACAACCCCCATTTTGCCGAAAATAGCCATGAATGACCATTTTCAATAATACCGAAGGCTAACACGTACGAGTTTTTAACCAAGAAATGGTTTCCACCAGAAATCCAAGAATGTGATCTATGGCAAGGAAACATATGTGGGGTGAGGTGTACGAGCCTCTGGTCGATGATCAATGGCCACACAACCCCCATTTTTTATGAAAATAGCCATGAGCGACCATTTTCAATAATACTAGAGGCTAAGACCTACGGATTTTAGACCAAGAAATGGTCTCCACCAGAAATCCAAGAATGTGATCTATGGCAAGGAAACATATGTGGGGTGAGGTGTATGAGCGTCTGGTCGATGATCAATGGTGTGGCCATTGATCATCGACCAGAGGCTCATACACCTCACCCCACATATGTTTCCTTGCCATAGATCACATTCTTGGATTTCTGGTGGAGACCATTTCTTGGTCAAAAATCCGTAGGTGTTAGCCTTCGGTATTATTGTAAATGGTCATTCATGGCTATTTTCGACAAAAATGGGGGTTGTGTGGCCATTGATCATCGACCAGATGCTCATACACCTCACCCCACATATGTTTCCTTGCCATAGATCACATTCTTGGATTTCTGGTGGAGACCATTTCTTGGTTAAAAACTCGTACGTGTTAGCCTTTGGTATTATTGAAAATGGTCGTTCATGGCTATTTTCGGCAAAATGGTGGTTGTGTGGCCATTGATCATCGACTAGAGGCTCGTACACCTCACCCCACATATGTTTCCTTGCCATAGATCACATTCTTGGATTTCTGGTGGAGACCATTTCTTGGTTAAAAACTCGTACGTGTTAGCCTTCGGTATTATTGAAAATGGTCGTTCATGGCTATTTTCGGCAAAATGGGGGTTGTGTGGCCATTCATCATCGACCAGAGGCTCAGAAACCTCACCCCACATATGTTTCCTTGCCATAGATTACATTCTTGGATTTCTGGTGGAAACCATTTCTTGGTTAAAAACTCGTACGTGTTAGCCTTCGGTATTATTGAAAATGGTCATTCATGGCTATTTTCGGCAAAATGGGGGTTGTGTGGCCATTGATCATCGACCAGAGGCTTGTACACCTCACCCCACATATGTTTCCTTGCCATAGATCACATTCTTGGATTTCTGGTGGAGACCATTTCTTGGTCAAAAATCCGTACGTGTTAGCCTTTGGTATTTTTGAAAATGGTCATTCATGGCTATTTTCGACAAAAATGGGGGTTGTGTGGCCATTGATCATCGACCAGATGCTCATACACCTCACCCCACATATGTTTCCTTGCCATAGATCACATTCTTGGATTTCTGGTGGAGACCATTTCTTGGTCTAAAATCCGTAGGTGTTAGCCTCTAGTATTATTGAAAATGGTCGCTCATGGCTATTTTCAAGGTCGCTCATGGCTATTTTCATAAAAAATGGGGGTTGTGTGGCCATTGATCGTCGACCAGAGGCTCATACACCTCACCCCACATATGTTTCCTTGCCATAGATCACATTCTTGGATTTCTGGTGGAGACCATTTCTTGGTCAAAAATCCGTAGGTGTTAGCCTTCGGTATTATTGAAAATGGTCGTTCATGGCTATTTTCGACAAAAATGGGGGTTGTGTGGCCATTGATCATCGACCAGACGCTCATACACCTCACCCCACATATGTTTCCTTGTCATAGATCACATTCTTGGATTTCTGGTGGAGACCATTTCTTGGTCTAAAATCCGTAGGTGTTAGCCTCTAGTATTATTGAAAATGGTCGCTCATGGCTATTTTCAAGGTCGCTCATGGCTATTTTCATAAAAAATGGGGGTTGTGTGGCCATTTATCATCGACTAGAGGCTCATAAACCTCACCCCACATATGTTTCCTTGCCATAGATTACATTCTTGGATTTCTGGTGGAAACCATTTCTTGGTTAAAAACTCGTACGTGTTAGCCTTCGGTATTATTGAAAATGGTCATTCATGGCTATTTTTGGCAAAATGGGGGTTGTGTGGCAATTGATCATCGACCAGAGGCTCGTACACCTCACCCCACATATGTTTCCTTGCCATAGATCACATTATTGGATTTCTGGTGGAGACCATTTCTTGGTCAAAAATCCGTACGTGTTAGCCTTTGGTATTTTTGAAAATGATCATTCATGGCTATTTTCGACAAAAATGGGGGTTGTGTGGCCATTGATCATCGACTAGAGGCTCATACACCTCACCCCACATATGTTTCCTTGCCATAGATCACATTCTTGGATTTCTGGTGGAGACCATTTCTTGGTCAAAAATCCGTAGGTGTTAGCCTTCAGTATTATTGAATATGGTCATTCATGGCTATTTTCGACAAAAATGGGGGTTGTGTGGCCATTGATCATCGACCAGACGCTCATACACCTCACCCCACATATGTTTCCTTGCCATAGATCACATTCTTGGATTTCTGGTGGAGACCATTTCTTGGTCTAAAATCCGTAGGTGTTAGCCTCTAGTATTATTGAAAATGGTCGCTCATGGCTATTTTCATGGTCGCTCATGGCTATTTTCATAAAAAATGGAGCTTGTGTGGCCATTTATCATCGACTAGAGGCTCATAAACCACACCCCACATATGTTTCCTTGCCATAGATTACATTCTTGGATTTCTGGTGGAGACCATTTCTTGGTTAAAAACTCGTACGTGTTAGCCTTCGGTATTATTGAAAATGGTCATTCATGGCTATTTTCGGCAAAATGGGGGTTGTGTGGCCATTGATCGTCGACCAGAGGCTCATACACCTCACCCCACATATGTTTCCTTGCCATAGATCATATTCTTGGATTTCTGGTGGAGACCATTTCTTGGTCAAAAATCCGTAGGTGTTAGCCTTCGGTATTATTGTAAATGGTCATTCATGGCTATTTTCGACAAAAATGGGGGTTGTGTGGCCATTGATCATCGACCAGAGGCTCATACACCTCACTACACATATGTTTCCTTGCCATAGATCACATTCTTGGATTTATGGTGGAGACCATTTCTTGGTCAAAAATCCGTAGGTGTTAGCCTTCAATGTCATTGAAAATGGTCGTTCATGGCTATTTTCGACAAAAATTAGGGTTGTGTGGCCATTGATCGTCGACCAGAGGCTCATACACCTCACCCCACATATGTTTCCTTGCCATAGATCACATTCTTGGATTTCTGGTGGAGACCATTTCTTGGTCAAAAATCCGTAGGTGTTAGCCTTCGGTATTATTGAAAATGGTCGTTCATGGCTATTTTCGACAAAAATGGGGGTTGTGTGGCCATTGATCATCGACCAGACGCTCATACACCTCACCCCACATATGTTTCCTTGCCATAGATCACATTCTTGGATTTCTGGTGGAGACCATTTCTTGGTTAAAAACTCGTACGTGTTAGCCTTCGGTATTATTGAAAATGGTCATTCATGGTTATTTTCGGCAAAATGGGGGTTGTGTGGCCATTGATCATCGACCGGAGGCTCGTACACCTCACCCCACATATGTTTCCTTGCCATAGATCACATTCTTGGATTTCTGGTGGAGACCATTTCTTGGTTAAAAATCCGTACGTGTTAGCCTTTGGTATTTTTGAAAATGGTCATTCATGGCTATTTTCGACAAAAATGGGGGTTGTGTGGCCATTGATCATCGACTAGAGGCTCATACACCTCACCCCACATATGTTTCCTTGCCATAGATCACATTTTTGGATTTCTGGTCGAGACCATTTCTTGGTAAAAAATTCGTAGGTGTTAGCCTTCGGTATTATTGAAAATGGTCGTTCATGGCTATTTTCGACAAAAATGGGGGTTGTGTGGCCATTGATCATCGACCAGACGCTCATACACCTCACCCCACATATGTTTCCTTGCCATAGATCACATTCTTGGATTTCTGGTGGAGACCATTTCTTGGTCTAAAATCCGTAGGTGTTAGCCTCTAGTATTATTGAAAATGGTCGCTCATGGCTATTTTCAAGGTCGCTCATGGCTATTTTCATAAAAAATGGGGGTTGTGTGGCCATTTATCATCGACTAGAGGCTCATAAACCTCACCCCACATATGTTTCATTGCCATAGATTACATTCTTGGATTTCTGGTGGAAACCATTTCTTGGTTAAAAACTCGTACGTGTTAGCCTTCGGTATTATTGAAAATGGTCATTCATGGCTATTTTCGGCAAAATGGGGGTTGTGTGGCCATTGATCGTCGACCAGAGGCTCATACACCTCACCCCACATATGTTTCCTTGTCGTAGATCACATTCTTGGATTTCTGGTGGAGACCATTTCTTGGTCAAAAATCAGTAGGTGTTAGCCTTCGATATTATTGAAAATGGTCGTTCATGGCTATTTTCGACAAAAATGGAGGTTGTGTGGCCATTGATCATCGACCAGAGGCTCATACACCTCACCCCACATATGTTTCCTTGCCATAGATCACATTCTTGGATTTCTGGTGGAGACCATTTCTTGGTCAAAAATCCGTAGGTGTTAGCCTTCGGTATTATTGAAAATGGTCGTTCATGGCTATTTTCGACAAAAATGGGGGTTGTGTGGCCATTGATCATCGACCAGACGCTCATACACCTCACCCCACATATGTTTCCTTGCCATAGATCACATTCTTCGATTTCTGGTGGAGACCATTTCTTGGTCTAAAATCCGTAGGTGTTAGCCTCTAGTATTATTGAAAATGGTCGCTCATGGCTATTTTCATGGTCGCTCATGGCTATTTTCATAAAAAATGGGGGTTGTGTGGCCATTTATCATCGACTAGAGGCTCATAAACCTCACCCCACATATGTTTCCTTGCCATAGGTTACATTCTTGGATTTCTGGTGGAAACCATTTCTTGGTTAAAAACTCGTACGTGTTAGCCTTCGGTATTATTGAAAATGGTCATTCATGGCTATTTTCGGCAAAATGGGGGTTGTGTGGCCATTGATCGTCGACCAGAGGCTCATACACCTCACCCCACATATGCTTCCTTGTCGTAGATCACATTCTTGGATTTCTGGTGGAGACCATTTCTTGGTCAAAAATCCGTAGGTGTTAGCCTTCGATATTATTGAAAATGGTCATTCATGGCTATTTTCGGCAAAATGGGGGTTGTGTGGCCATTGATCGTCGACCAGAGGCTCATACACCTCACCCCACATATGTTTCCTTGTCGTAGATCACATTCTTGGATTTCTGGTGGAGACCATTTCTTGGTCAAAAATCCGTAGGTGTTAGCCTTCGATATTATTGAAAATGGTCATTCATGGCTATTTTCGACAAAAATGGGGGTTGTGTGGCCATTGATCATCGACCAGAGGCTCATACACCTCACCCCACATATGTTTCCTTGCCATAGATCACATTCTTGGATTTCTGGTGGAGACCATTTCTTGGTCAAAAATCCGTAGGTGTTAGCCTTCGGTATTATTGAAAATGGTCGTTCATGGCTATTTTCGACAAAAATGGGGATTGTGTGGCCATTGATCATCGACCAGACGCTCATACACCTCACCCCACATATGTTTCCTTGCCATAGATCACATTCTTGGATTTCTGGTGGAGACCATTTCTTGGTCTAAAATCCGTAGGTGTTAGCCTCTAGTATTATTGAAAATGGTCGCTCATGGCTATTTTCAAGGTCGCTCATGGCTATTTTCATAAAAAATGGGGGTTGTGTGGCCATTGATCGTCGACCAGAGGCTCATACACCTCACCCCACATATGTTTCCTTGCCTAGATCACATTCTTGGACTTCTGGTGGAGACCATTTCTTGGTCAAAATTCCGTAGGTGTTAGCCTTCGGTATTATTGAAAATGGTCGTTCATGGCTATTTTCGACAAAAATGGGGGTTGTGTGGCCATTGATCATCGACCAGACGCTCATACACCTCACCCCACATATGTTTCCTTGCCATAGATCACATTCTTGGATTTCTGGTGGAGACCATTTCTTGGTCTAAAATCCGTAGGTGTTAGCCTCTAGTATTATTGAAAATGGTCGCTCATGGCTATTTTCAAGGTCGCTCATGGCTATTTTCATAAAAAATGGGGGTTGTGTGGCCATTTATCATCGACTAGAGGCTCATAAACCTCACCCCACATATGTTTCCTTGCCATAGATTACATTCTTGGATTTCTGGTGGAAACCATTTCTTGGTTAAAAACTCGTACGTGTTAGCCTTCGGTATTATTGAAAATTGTCATTCATGGCTATTTTCGGCAAAATGGGGGTTGTGTGGCCATTGATCGTCGACCAGAGGCTCATACACCTCACCCCACATATGTTTCCTTGTCGTAGATCACATTCTTGGATTTCTGGTGGAGACCATTTCTTGGTCAAAAATCCATAGGTGTTAGCCTTCGATATTATTGAAAATGGTCGTTCATGGCTATTTTCGACAAAAATGGGGGTTGTGTGGCCATTGATTATCGACCAGAGGCTCATACACCTCACCGCACATATGTTTCCTTGCCATAGATCACATTCTTGGATTTCTGGTGGAGACCATTTCTTGGTCAAAAATCCGTAGGTGTTAGCCTTCGGTATTATTGTAAATGGTCATTCATGGCTATTTTCGACAAAAATGGGGGTTGTGTGGCCATTGATCATCGACCAGAGGCTCATACACCTCACCCCACATATGTTTCCTTGCCATAGATCACATTCTTGGATTTCTGGTGGAGACCATTTCTTGGTCAAAAATCCGTAGGTCTTAGCCTCTAATATTATTGAAAATGGTCGCTCATGGCTATTTTCAAGGTCGCTCATGGCTATTTTCATAAAAAATGGGGGTTGTGTGGCCATTTATCATCGACTAGAGGCTCATAAACCTCACCCCACATATGTTTCCTTGCCATAGATTACATGCTTGGATTTCTGGTGGAAACCATTTCTTGGTTAAAAACTCGTACGTGTTAGCCTTCGGTATTATTGAAAATGGTCATTCATGGCTATTTTCGGCAAAATGGGGGTTGTGTGGCCTTTGATCGTCGACCAGAGGCTCATACACCTCACCCCACATATGTTTCCTTGTCGTAGATCACATTCTTGGATTTCTGGTGGAGACCATTTCTTGGTCAAAAATCCGTAGGTGTTAGCCTTCGATATTATTGAAAATGGTCATTCATGGCTATTTTCGACAAAAATGGGGGTTGTGTGGCCATTGATCATCGACCAGAGGCTCATACACCTCACCCCACATATGTTTCCTTGCCATAGATCACATTCTTGGATTTCTGGTGGAGACCATTTCTTGGTCGAAAATCCGTAGGTGTTAGCCTTCGGTATTATTGTAAGTGGTCATTCATGGCTATTTTCGACAAAAATGGGGGTTGTGTGGCCATTGATCATCGACCAGAG
Organism: Zea mays; assembly: GCF_902167145.1. Classification (NCBI taxonomy): domain Eukaryota; kingdom Viridiplantae; phylum Streptophyta; class Magnoliopsida; order Poales; family Poaceae; genus Zea; species Zea mays. The sequence continues at coordinate 46,185 of NW_023366873.1, forward strand.
GCTCATACACCTCACCCCACATATGTTTCCTTGCCATAGATCACATTCTTGGATTTCTGGTGGAAACCATTTCTTGGTCAAAAATCCGTAGGTCTTAGCCTCTAATATTATTGAAAATGGTCGCTCATGGCTATTTTCATAAAAAAATGGGGGTTGTGTGGCCATTTATCATCGACTAGAGGCTCATAACTCTCACCCCACATATGTTTCCTTGCCATAGATCACATTCTTGGATTTTTGGTGGAGACCATTTCTTGGTCAAAAACTCGTACGTGTTAGCCTTCGGTATTATTGAAAATGGTCGTTCATGGCTATTTTCGGCAAAATGGGGGTTCTGTGGCCATTGATCATCGACCAGAGGCTCGTACACCTCACCCCACATATGTTTCCTTGCCATAGATCACATTCTTGGATTTCTGGTGGAGACCATTTCTTGGGCAAAAATCCGAATGTGTTAGCCTTTGGTATTTTTGAAAATGGTCATTCATGGCTATTTTCGACAAAAATGGGGGTTGTGTGGCCATTGATCTTCGACCAGAGGCTCATACACCTCACTACACATATGTTTCCTTGCCATAGATCACATTCTTGGATTTATGGTGGAGACCATTTTTTGGTCAAAAATCCGTAGGTGTTAGCCTTCAGTGTCATTGAAAATGGTCGTTCATGGCTATTTTCGACAAAAATTAGGGTTGTGTGGCCATTGATCGTCGACCAGAGGCTCATACACCTCACCCCACATATGTTTTCTTGCCATAGATCACATTCTTGGATTTCTGGTGGAGACCATTTCTTGGTCAAAAATCCGTAGGTGTTAGCCTTAGGTATTATTGTAAATGGTCGTTCATGGCTATTTTCGACAAAAATGGGGGTTGTGTGGCCATTGATCATCTACCAGACGCTCATACACCTCACCCCACATATGTTTCCTTGCCATAGATCACATTCTTGGATTTCTGGTGGAGACCATTTCTTGGTCTAAAATCCGTAGGTGTTAGCCTCTAGTATTATTGAAAATGGTCGCTCATGGCTATTTTCAAGGTCGCTCATGGCTATTTTCATAAAAAAATGGGGGTTGTGTGGCCATTTATCATCGACTAGAGGCTCATAAACCTCACCCCACATATGTTTCATTGCCATAGATCACATTCTTGGATTTCTGGTGGAGACCATTTCTTGGTTAAAAACTCGTACGTGTTAGCCTTCGGTATTATTGAAAATGGTCGTTCATGGCTATTTTCGGCAAAATGGGGGTTGTGTGGCCATTGATCATCGACCAGAGGCTCGTACACCTCACCTCACATATGTTTCCTTTCCATAGATCACATTCTTGGATTTCTGGTGGAGACCATTTCTTGGTCAAAAATCCGTACGTGTTAGCCTTTGGTATTTTTGAAAATGGTCATTCATGGCTATTTTTGACAAAAATGGGGGTTGTGTGGCCATTGATCTTCGACCAGAGGCTCATACACCTCACTACACATATGTTTCCTTGCCATAGATCACATTCTTGGATTTATGGTGGATACCATTTCTTGGTCAAAAATCCGTAGGTGTTAGCCTTCAGTGTCATTGAAAATGGTCGTTCATGGCTATTTTCGACAAAAATTAGGGTTGTGTGGCCATTGATCGTCGACCAGAGGCTCATACACCTCACCCCACATATGTTTCTTTGCCATAAATCACATTCTTGGATTATTGGTGGAGACCATTTCTTGGTCAAAAATCCGTAGGTGTTAGCCTTCGGTATTATTTAAAATGGTCGTTCATGGCTATTTTCGACAAAAATGGGGGTTGTGTGTCCATTGATCATCGACCAGACGCTCATACACCTCACCCCACATATGTTTCCTTGCCATAGATCACATTCTTGGATTTCTGGTGGAGACCATTTCTTGGTCTAAAATCCGTAGGTGTTAGCCTCTAGTATTATTGAAAATGGTCGCTCATGGCTATTTTCAAGGTCGCTCATGGCTATTTTCATAAAAAATGGGGGTTGTGTGGCCATTTATCATCGACTAGAGGCTCATAAACCTCACCCCACATATGTTTCCTTGCCATAGATTACATTCTTGGATTTCTGGTGGAAGCCATTTCTTGGTTAAAAACTCGTACGTGTTAGCCTTCGGTATTATTGAAAATGGTCATTCATGGCTATTTTCGGCAAAATGGGGGTTGTGTGGCCATTGATCGTCGACCAGAGGCTCATACACCTCACCCCACATATGTTTCCTTGCCGTAGATCACATTCTTGGATTTCTGGTGGAGACCATTTCTTGGTCTAAAATCCGTAGGTGTTAGCCTGTAGTATTATTGAAAATGGTCGCTCATGGCTATTTTCAAGGTCGCTCATGGCTATTTTCATAAAAAATGGGGGTTGTGTGGCCATTTATCATCGACTAGAGGCTCATAAACCTCACCCCACATATGTTTCCTTGCCATAGATTACATTTTTGGATTTCTGGTGGAAGCCATTTCTTGGTTAAAAACTCGTACGTGTTAGCCTTCGGTATTATTGAAAATGGTCATTCATGGCTATTTTCGGCAAAATGGGGGTTGTGTGGCCATTGATCGTCGACCAGAGGCTCATACACCTCACCCCACAAATGTTTCCTTGTCGTAGATCACATTCTTGGATTTCTGGTGGAGACCATTTCTTGGTCAAAAATCCGTAGGTGTTAGCCTTCGATATTATTGAAAATGGTCGTTCATGGCTATTTTCGACAAAAATGGGGGTTGTGTGGCCATTGATCATCGACCAGAGGCTCATACACCTCACCCCACATATGTTTCCTTGCCATAGATCACATTCTTGGATTTCTGGTGGAGACCATTTCTTGGTCAAAAATCCGTAGGTGTTAGCCTTCGGTATTATTGTAAATGGTCATTCATGGCTATTTTCGACAAAAATGGGGGTTGTGTGGCCATTGATCATCGACCATAGGCTCATACACCTCACCCCACATATGTTTCCTTGCCATAGATCACATTCTTGGATTTCTGGTGGAGACCATTTCTTGGTAAAAAATCCGTAGGTCTTAGCCTCTAATATTATTGAAAATGGTCGCTCATGGCTATTTTCATAAAAAAATGGGGGTTGTGTGGCCATTTATCATCGACTAGAGGCACATAAATCTCACCCCACATATGTTTCCTTGCCATAGATCACATTCTTGGATTTTTGGTGGAGACCATTTCTTGGTCAAAAACTCGTACGTGTTAGCCTTCGGTATTATTGAAAATGGTCGTTCATGGCTATTTTCGGCAAAATGGGGGTTGTGTGGCCATTGATCATCGACCAGAGGCTCATACACCTCACCCCACATATGTTTCCTTGCCATAGATTACATTCTTGGATTTCTGGTGGAAACCATTTCTTGGTTAAAAACTCGTACGTGTTAGCCTTCGGTATTATTGAAAATGGTCATTCATGGCTATTTTCGGCAAAATGGGGGTTGTGTGGCCATTGATCGTCGACCTGAGGCTCATACACCTCACCCCACATATGTTTCCTTGTCGTAGATCACATTCTTGGATTTCTGGTGGAGACCATTTCTTGGTCAAAAATCCGTAGGTGTTAGCCTTCGATATTATTGAAAATGGTCGTTCATGGCCATTTTCGACAAAAATGGGGGTTGTGTGGCCATTGATCATCGACCAGAGGCTCATACACCTCACCCCACATATGTTTCCTTGCCATAGATCACATTCTTGGATTTCTGGTGGAGACCATTTCTTGGTCAAAAATCCGTAGGTGTTAGCCTTCGGTATTATTGTAAATGGTCATTCATGGCTATTTTCGACAACAATGTGGGTTGTGTGGCCATTGATCATCGACCAGAGGCTCATACACCTCACCCCACATATGTTTCCTTGCCATAGATCACATTCTTAGATTTCTAGTGGAGACCATTTCTTGGTCAAAAATCCGTAGGTCTTAGCCTCTAATATTATTGAAAATGGTCGCTCATGGCTATTTTCATAAAAAATGGGGGTTGTGTGGCCATTTATCATCGACTAGAGGCTCATAAATCTCACCCCTCATATGTTTCCTTGCCATAGATCACATTCTTGGATTTTTGGTGGAGACCATTTCTTGGTCAAAAACTCGTACGTGTTAGCCTTCGGTATTATTGAAAATGGTCATTCATGGCTATTTTCAGCAAAATGGGGGTTCTGTGGCCATTGATCATCGACCAGAGGCTCGTACACCTCACCCCACATATGTTTCCTTGCCATAGATCACATTCTTGGATTTCTGGTGCAGACCATTTCTTGGGCAAAAATCCGAATGTGTTAGCCTTTGGTATTTTTGAAAATGGTCATTCATGGCTATTTTCGACAAAAATGGGGGTTGTGTGGCCATTGATCTTCGACCAGAGGCTCATACACCTCACTACACATATGTTTCCTTGCCATAGATCACATTCTTGGATTTATGGTGGAGACCATTTCTTGGTCAAAAATTTTGTAGGTGTTAGCCTTCAGTGTCATTGAAAATGGTCGTTCATGGCTATTTTCGACAAAAATTAGGGTTGTGTGGCCATTGATCGTCGACCAGAGGCTCATACACCTCACCCCACATATGTTTCCTTGCCATAGATCACATTCTTGGATTTCTGGTGGAGACCATTTCTTGGTCAAAAATCCGTAGGTGTTAGCCTTCGGTATTATTGAAAATGGTCGTTCATGGCTATTTTCGACAAAAATGGGGGTTGTGTGGCCATTGATCATCGACCAGACGCTCATACACCTCACCCCACATATGTTTCCTTGCCATAGATCACATTCTTGGATTTCTGGTGGAGACCATTTCTTGGTCTAAAATCCGTAGGTGTTAGCCTCTAGTATTATTGAAAATGGTCGCTCATGGCTATTTTCAAGGTCGCTCATGGCTATTTTCATAAAAAATGGGGGTTGTGTGGCCATTTATCATCGACTAGAGGCTCATAAACCTCACCCCACATATGTTTCCTTGCCATAGATTACATTCTTGGATTTCTGGTGGAAACCATTTCTTGGTTAAAAACTCGTACGTGTTAGCCTTCGGTATTATTGAAAATGGTCATTCATGGCTATTTTCGGCAAAATAGGGGTTGTGTGGCCATTGATCGTTGACCAGAGGCTCATACACCTCACCCCACATATGTTTCCTTGTCGTAGATCACATTCTTGGATTTCTGGTGGAGACCATTTCTTGGTCAAAAATCCGTAGGTGTTAGCCTTCGATATTATTGAAAATGGTCGTTCATGGCTATTTTCGACAAAAATGGGGGTTGTGTGGCCATTGATCATCGACCAGAGGCTCATACACCTCACCCCACATATGTTTCCTTGCCATAGATCACATTCTTGGATTTCTGGTGGAGACCATTTCTTGGTCAAAAATCCGTAGGTGTTAGCCTTCGGTATTATTGTAAATGGTCATTCATGGCTATTTTCGACAAAAATGGGGGTTGTGTGGCCATTGATCATCGACCAGAGGCTCATACACCTCACCCCACATATGTTTCCTTGCCATAGATCACATTCTTGGATTTATGGTGGAGACCATTTCTTGGTCAAAAATCCATAGGTGTTAGCCTTCAGTGTCATTGAAAATGGTCGTTCATGGCTATTTTCGACAAAAATTAGGGTTGTGTGGCCATTGATCGTCGACCAGAGGCTCATACACCTCACCCCACATATGTTTCCTTGCCATAGATCACATTCTTGGATTTCTGGTGGAGACCATTTCTTTGTCAAAAATCCGTAGGTGTTAGCCTTCGGTATTATTGTAAATGGTCATTCATGGCTATTTTCGACAAAAATGGGGGTTGTGTGGCCATTGATCATTGACCAGACGCTCATACACCTCACCCCACATATGTTTCCTTGCCATAGATCACATTCTTGGATTTTTGGTGGAGACCATTTCTTGGTCAAAAACTCGTACGTGTTAGCCTTCGGTATTATTGAAAATGGTCGTTCATGGCTATTTTCGGCAAAATGGGGGTTCTGTGGCCATTGATCATCGACCAGAGGCTCGTACACCTCACCCCACATATGTTTCCTTTCCATAGATCACATTTTTGGATTTCTGGTGGAGACCATTTCTTGGTCAAAAATCCGTAGGTGTTAGCCTTCGGTATTATTGTAAATGGTCATTCATGGCTATTTTCGACAAAAATGGGGGTTGTGTGGCCATTGATCATCGACCAGACGCTCATACACCTCACCCCACATATGTTTCCTTGCCATAGATCACATTCTTGGATTTCTGGTGGAGACCATTTCTTGGTCAAAAATCCGTAGGTGTTAGCCTTCGGTATTATTGAAAATGGTCGTTCATGGCTATTTTCGACAAAAATGGGGGTTGTGTGGCCATTGATCATCGACCAGAGGCTCATACACCTCACCCCACATATGTTTCCTTGCCATAGATCACATTCTTGGATTTCTGGTGGAGACCATTTCTTGGTCAAAAATCCGTAGGTGTTAGCCTTCGGTATTATTGAAAATGGTCGTTCATGGCTATTTTCGACAAAAATGGGGGTTGTGTGGCCATTGATCATCGACCAGACGCTCATACACCTCACCCCACATATGTTTCCTTGCCATAGATCACATTCTTGGATTTCTGGTGGAGACCATTTCTTGGTCTAAAATCCATAGGTGTTAGCCTCTAGTATTATTGAAAATGGTCGCTCATGGCTATTTTCAAGGTCGCTCATGGCTATTTTCATAAAAAATAGGGGTTGTGTGGCCATTTATCATCGACTAGAGGCTCATAAACCTCGCCCCACATATGTTTCCTTGCCAATGATCACATTCTTGGATTTCTGGTGGAGACCATTTCTTGGTTAAAAACTCGTACGTGTTAGCCTTCGGTATTATTGAAAATGGTCGTTCATGGCTATTTTCGGCAAAATGGGGGTTGTGTGGCCATTCATTATCGACCAGAGGCTCGTACACCTCACCCCACATATGTTTCCTTGCCATAGATCACATTCTTGGATTTCTGGTGGAGACCATTTCTTGGTCAAAAATCCGTACGTGTTAGCCTTTGGTATTTTTGAAAATGGTCATTCATGGCTATTTTCGACAAAAATGGGGGTTGTGTGGCCATTGATCTTCGACCAGAGGCTCATACACCACACTACACATATGTTTCCTTGCCATAGATCACATTCTTGGATTTATGGTGGAGACCATTTCTTGGTCAAAAATCCGTAGGTGTTAGCCTTCAGTGTCATTGAAAATGGTCGTTCATGGCTATTTTCGACAAAAATTAGGGTTGTGTGGCCATTGATCGTCGACCAGAGGATCATACACCTCACCCCACATATGTTTCCTTGCCATAGATCACATTCTTGGATTTCTGGTGGAGACCATTTCTTGGTCAAAAATCCGTAGGTGTTAGCCTTCGGTATTATTGAAAATGGTCGATCATGGCTATTTTCGACAAAAATGGGGGTTGTGTGGCCATTGATCATCGACCAGACGCTCATACACCTCACCCCACATATGTTTCCTTGCCATAGATCACATTCTTGGATTTCTGGTGGAGACCATTTCTTGGTCTAAAATCCGTAGGTGTTATCCTCTAGTATTATTGAAAATGGTCGCTCATGGCTATTTTCAAGGTCGCTCATGGCTATTTTCATAAAAAATGGGGGTTGTGTGGCCATTTATCATCGACTAGAGGCTCATAAACCTCACCCCACATATGTTTCCTTGCCATAGATTACATTCTTGGATTTCTGGTGGAAACCATTTCTTGGTTAAAAACTCGTACGTGTTAGCCTTCGGTATTATTGAAAATGGTCATTCATGGCTATTTTCGGCAAAATGGGGGTTGTGTGGCCATTGATCATCAACCAGAGGCTCGTACACCTCACCCCACATATGTTTCCTTGCCATAGATCACATTCTTGGATTTTTGGTGGAGACCATTTCTTGGTCAAAAACTCGTACGTGTTAGCCTTCGGTATTATTGAAAATGGTCGTTCATGGCTATTTTCGGCAAAATGGGGGTTCTGTGGCCATTGATCATCGACCAAAGGCTCGTACACCTCACCCCACATATGTTTCCTTTCCATAGATCACATTCTTGGATTTCTGGTGGAGACCATTTCTTGGTCAAAAATCCGTAGGTGTTAGCCTTCGGTATTATTGTAAATGGTCATTCATGGCTATTTTCGACAAAAATGGGGGTTGTGTGGCCATTGATCATCGACCAGACGCTCATACACCTCACCCCACATATGTTTCCTTGCCATAGATCACATTCTTGGATTTCTGGTGGAGACCATTTCTTGGTCAAAAATCCGTAGGTGTTAGCCTTCGGTATTATTGAAAATGGTCGTTCATGGCTATTTTCGACAAAAATGGGGGTTGTGTGGCCATTGATCATCGACCAGAGGCTCATACACCTCACCCCACATATGTTTCCTTGTCATAGATCACATTCTTGGATTTCTGGTGCAGACCATTTCTTGGTCTAAAATCCATAGGTGTTAGCCTCTAGTATTATTGAAAATGGTCGCTAAGGGCTATTTTCAAGGTCGCTCATGGCTATTTTCATAAAAAATGGGGGTTGTGTGGCCATTTATCATCGACTAGAGGCTCATAAACCTCGCCCCACATATGTTTCCTTGCCATAGATCACATTCTTGGATTTCTGGTGGAGACCATTTCTTGGTTAAAAACTCGTACGTGTTAGCTTCGGTATTATTGAAAATGGTCGTTCATGGCTATTTTCGACAAAAATGGGGGTTGTGTGGCCATTGATCATCGACAGGGGTTGTGTGGCTAACACCTACGGATTTTAGACCAAGAAATGGTCTCCACCAGAAATCCAAGAATGTGATCTATGGCAAGGAAACATATGTGGGGTGAGGTGTATGAGCGTCTGGTCGATGATCAATGGCCACACAACCCCCATTTTTGTCGAAAATAGCCATGAACGACCATTTTCAATAATACCGAAGGCTAACACCTACGGATTTTTGACCAAGAAATGGTCTCCACCAGAAATCCAAGAATGTGATCTATGGCAAGGAAACATATGTGGGGTGAGATTTATGAGCCTCTAGTCGATGATAAATGGCCACACAACCCCCATTTTTTTATGAAAATAGCCATGAGCGACCATTTTCAATAATATTAGAGGCTAAGACCTACAGAATTTTGACTAAGAAATGGTCTCCACCAGAAATCCAAGAATGTGATCTATGGCAAGGAAACATATGTGGGGTGAGGTGTATGAGCCTCTGGTCGATGATCAATGGCCACACAACCCCCATTTTTGTCGAAAATAGCCATGAACGACCATTTTCAATAATATCGAAGGCTAACACCTACGGATTTTTGACCAAGAAATGGTCTCCACCAGAAATCCAAGAATGTGATCTATGGCAAGGAAACATATGTGGGGTGAGGTGTACGAGCCGCTGGTCGATGATCAATGGCCACACAACCCCCAATTTTTATGAAAATAGCCATGAGAGACCATTTTCAATAATAATAGAGGCTAAGACCTACGGATTTTTGACCAAGAAATGGTCTCCACCAGAAATCCAAGAATGTGATCTATGGCAAGGAAACATATGTGGGGTGAGGTGTATGAGCCTCTGGTCGATGATCAATGGCCACACAACCCCCATTTTTGTCGAAAATAGCCATGAATGACCATTTACAATAATACCGAAGGCTAACACCTACAGATTTTTGACCAAGAAATGGTCTCCACCAGAAATCCAAGAATGTGATCTATGGCAAGGAAACATATGTGGGGTGAGGTGTATGAGCCTCTAGTCGATGATCAATGGCCACACAACCCCCATTTTTGTCGAAAATAGCCATGAATGACCATTTTCAAAAATACCAAAGGCTAACACGTACGGATTTTTGACCAAGAAATGGTCTCCACCAGAAATCCAAGAATGTGATCTATGGCAAGGAAACATATGTGGGGTGAGGTGTATGAGCCTCTTGTCGATGATCAATTGCCACACAACCCCCATTTTGTCGAAAATAGCCATGAACGACCATTTTCAATAATACCGAAGGCTAACACCTACGGATTTTTGACCAAGAAATGGTCTCCACCAGAAATCCAAGAATGTGATCTACGACAAGGAAACATATGTGGGGTGAGGTGTATGAGCCTCTGGTCGACGATCAATGGCCACACAACCCCCATTTTGCCGAAAATAGCCATGAATGACCATTTTCAATAATACCGAAGGCTAACACGTACGAGTTTTTAACCAAGAAATGGTTTCCACCAGAAATCCAAGAATGTAATCTATGGCAAGGAAACATATGTGGGGTGAGGTCTATGAGCCTCTAGTCGATGATAAATGGCCACACAACCCCCATTTTTTATGAAAATAGCCATGAGCGACCTTGAAAATAGCCATGAGCGACCATTTTCAATAATACTAGAGGCTAACACCTACGGATTTTAGACCAAGAAATGGTCTCCACCAAAAATCCTAGAATTTGATCTATTGCAAGGAAACATATGGGGGTGAGGTGGACAAGCCTCTGGTCGATGATCAATGGCCACACAACCCCCATTTTTGTCGAAAATAGCCATGAACGATCATTGACAATAATACCGAAGGCTAACACCTATGGATTTTTGACCAAGAAATGGTCTCCACCAGAAATCCAAGAATGTGATCTATGGCAAGGAAACATATGTGGGGTGAGGTTTATGAGCCTCTAGTCGATGATAAATGGCCACACAACCCCCATTTTTTATGAAAATAGCCATGAGCGACCTTGAAAATAGCCATGAGCGACCATTTTCAATAATAATAGAGGCTAACACCTACGGATTTTAGACCAAGAAATGGTCTCCACCAGAAATCCAAGAATGTGATCTATGGCAAGGAAACATATGTGGGGTGAGGTGTATGAGCGTCTGGTCGATGATCAATTGCCACACAACCACCATTTTGGTCGAAAATAGCCATGAACGACCATTTTCAATAATACCGAAGGCTAACACCTACGGATTTTTGACCAAGAAATGGTCTCCACCAGAAATCCAAGAATGTGATCTATGGCAAGGAAACATATGTGGGGTGAGGTGTATGAGCCTCTGGTCGATGATCATTGGCCACATAACTCCCATTTTTGTCGAAAATAGCCATGAATGATCATTTTCAAAAATACCAAAGGCTAACACGTACGGATTTTTGACCAAGAAATGGTCTCCACCAGAAATCCAAGAATGTGATCTACGACAAGGAAACATATGTGGGGTGAGGTGTATGAGCCTCTGGTCGACGATCAATGGCCACACAACCCCCATTTTGCTGAAAATAGCCATGAATGACCATTTTCAATAATATCGAAGGCTAACACCTACGGATTTTTGACCAAGAAATTGTCTCCACCAGAAATCCAAGAATGTGATCTACGACAAGGAAACATATGTGGGGTGAGGTGTATGAGCCTCTGGTCGACGATCAATGGCCACACAACCCCCATTTTGCCGAAAATAGCCATGAATGACCATTTTCAATAATACCGAAGGCTAACACGTACGAGTTTTTAACCAAGAAATGGTTTCCACCAGAAATCCAAGAATGTAATCTATGGCAAGGAAACATATGTGGGGTGAGGTGTATGAGCCTCTAGTCGATGATAAATGGCCACACAACCCCATTTTTTATGAAAATAGCCATGAGCGACCTTGAAAATAGCCATGAGCGACCATTTTCAATAATACTAGAGGCTAACACCTACGGATTTTGGACCAAGAAAAGGTCTCCACCAGAAATCCAAGAATGTGATCTATGGCAAGGAAACATATGTGGGGTGAGGTGTATGAGCGTCTGGTCGATGATCAATGGCCACACAACCCCCATTTTTGTCGAAAATAGCCATGAACGACCATTTTCAATAATACCGAAGGCTAACACCTGCAGATTTTTGACCAAGAAATGGTCTCCACCAGAAATCCAAGAATGTGATCTATGGCAAGGAAACATATGTGGGGTGAGGTGTATGAGCCTCTAGTCGATGATCAATGGCCACACAACCCTCATTTTTGTCGAAAATAGCCATGAATGACCATTTTCAAAAATACCAAAGGCTAACACGTACGGATTTTTGACCAAGAAATGGTCTCCACCAGAAATCCAAGAATGTGATCTATGGCAAGGAAACATATGTGGGGTGAGGTGTACGAGCCTCTGGTCGATGATCAATGGCCACACAACCCCCATTTTTGTCGAAAATAGCCATGAATGACCATTTTCAATAATACCGAAGGCTAACACGTACGAGTTTTTAACCAAGAAATGGTTTCCACCAGAAATCCAAGAATGTAATCTATGGCAAGGAAACATATGTGGGGTGAGGTGTATGAGCCTCTGGTCGATGATCAATGGCCACACAGCCCCCATTTTTTTATGAAAATAGCCATGAGCGACCATTTTCAATAATACTAGAGGCTAAGACCTATGGATTTTTAACCAAGAAATGGTCTCCACCAGAAATCCAAGAATGTGATCTACGACAAGGAAACATATGTGGGGTGAGGTGTATGAGCGTCTGGTCGACGATCAATGGCCACACAACCCCCATTTTTGTCGAAAATAGCCATGAACGACCATTTTCAATAATACCAAAGGCTAACACCTACGGATTTTTGACCAAGAAATGGTCGGGGTGAGGTTTACGAGCCTCTGGTCGATGATCAATGGCCACACAACCCCCATTTTTTATGAAAATAGCCATGAGCGACCTTGAAAATAGCCATGAGCGACCATTTTCAATAATACTAGAGGCTAACACCTTCGGATTTTAGACCAAGAAATGGTTTCCACCAGAACTCCAAGAATGTGATCTATGGCAAGGAAACATATGTGGGGTGAGGTGTATGAGCCTCTGGTCGACGATCAATGGCCACACAACCCCCATTTTGCCGAAAATAGCCATGAATGACCATTTTCAATAATACCGAAGGCTAACACCTACGGATTTTTGACCAAGAAATGGTCTCCACCAGAAATCCAAGAATGTGATCTATGGCAAGGAAACATATGTGTAGTGAGGTGTATGAGCCTCTGGTCGAAGATCAATGGCCACACAACCCCCATTTTTGTCGAAAATAGCCATGAATGACCATTTTCAAAAATACCAAAGGCTAACACATTCGGATTTTTGCCCAAGAAATGGTCTCCACCAGAAATCCAAGAATGTGATCTATGACAAGGAAACATATGTGGGGTGAGGTGTATGAGCCTCTGGTCGACGATCAATGGCCACACAACCCTAATTTTTGTCGAAAATAGCCATGAACGACCATTTTCAATGACACTGAAGGCTAACACCTACGGATTTTTGACCAAGAAATGGTCTCCACCATAAATCCAAGAATGTGATCTATGGCAAGGAAACATATGTGTAGTGAGGTGTATGAGCCTCTGGTCGAAGATCAATGGCCACACAACCCCCATTTTTGTCGAAAATAGCCATGAATGACCATTTTCAAAAATACCAAAGGCTAACACATTCGGATTTTTGCCCAAGAAATGGTCTCCACCAGAAATCCAAGAATGTGATCTATGGCAAGGAAACATATGTGGGGTGAGGTGTACGAGCCTCTGGTCGATGATCAATTGCCACAGAACCCCCATTTTGCCGAAAATAGCCATGAACGACCATTTTCAATAATACCGAAGGCTAACACCTACGGATTTTTGACCAAGAAATGGTCTCCACCATAAATCCAAGAATGTAATCTATGGCAAGGAAACATATGTGGAGTGAGGTGTATGAGCGTCTGGTCGACGATCAATGGCCACACAACCCCCATTTTTGTCGAAAATAGTCATGAACGACCATTTTCAATAATACCGAAGGCTAACACCTACGGATTTTTGACCAAGAAATGGTCTCCACCATAAATCCAAGAATGTGATCTATGGCAAGGAAACATATGTGGGGTGAGGTGTATGAGCGTCTGGTCGATGATCAATGGCCACACAACCCCCATTTTTGTCGAAAATAGCCATGAACGACTATTTTCAATAATATCGATGGCTAACACGTACGAGTTTTTAACCAAGAAATGGTTTCCACCAGAAATCCAAGAATGTAATCTATGGCAAGGAAACATATGTGGGGTGAGGTTTATGAGCCTCTGGTCGATGATAAATGGCCACACAACCCCAATTTTTTATGAAAATAGCCATGAGCTTCCTTGAAAATAGCCATGAGCGACCATTTTCAATAATACTAGAGGCTAACACCTACGGATTTTAGACCAAGAAATGGTCTCCACCAGAAATCCAAGAATGTGATCTATGGCAAGGAAACATATGTGGGGTGAGGTGTATGAGCGTCTGGTCGATGATCAATGGCCACAGAACCCCCATTTTGCCGAAAATAGCCATGAACGACCATTTTCAATAATACCGAAGGCTAACACGTACGGATTTTTGACCAAGTAATGGTCTCCACCAGAAATCCAAGAATGTGATCTATGGCAAGGAAACATATGTGGGGTGAGGTGTATGAGCCTCTAGTCGATGATCAATGGCCACACAACCCCCATTTTTGTCGAAAATAGCCATGAACGACCATTTTCAATAATATCGAAGGCTAACTGGGTGTTGTGTGGCCATTGATCGTCGACCAGAGGCTCATACACCTCACCCCACATATGTTTCCTTGTCGTAGATCACATTCTTGGATTTCTAGTGGAGACCATTTCTTGGTCAAAAATCCGTAGGTGTTAGCCTTCGATATTATTGAAAATGGTCGATCATGGCTATTTTCGACAAAAATGGGGGTTGTGTGGCCATTGATCATCGACCAGAGGCTCATACACCTCACCCCACATATGTTTCCTTGCCATAGATCACATTCTTGGATTTTTGGTGGAGACCATTTTTGGTCAAAAATCCGTAGGTGTTAGCCTTCGGTATTATTGAAAATGGTCGTTCATGGCTATTTTCGACAAAAATGGGGGTTGTGTGGCCATTGATCATCGACCAGACGCTCATACACCTCACCCCACATATGTTTCCTTGCCATAGATCACATTCTTGGATTTCTGGTGGAGACCATTTCTTGGTCTAAAATCCGTAGGTGTTAGCCTCTAGTATGATTGAAAATGGTCGTTCATGGCTATTTTCGACAAAAATTAGGGTTGTGTGGCCATTGATCATCGACCAGAGGCTCATACACCTCACCCCACATATGTTTCCTTGCCATAGATCACATTCTTGGATTTCTGGTGGAAACCATTTCTTGGTTAAAAACTCGTACGTGTTAGCCTTCGGTATTATTGAAAATGGTCATTCATGGCTATTTTCGGCAAAATGGGGGTTGTGTGGCCATTGATCGTCGACCAGAGGCTCATACACCTCACCCCACATATGTTTCCTTGTCGTAGATCACATTCTTGGATTTCTGGTGGAGACCATTTCTTGGTCAAAAATCCGTAGGTGTTAGCCTTCGATATTATTGAAAATGGTCGTTCATGGCTATTTTCGACAAAAATGGGGGTTGTGTGGCCATTGATCATCGACCAGACGCTCATACACCTCACCCCACATATGTTTCCTTGCCATAGATCACATTCTTGGATTTCTGGTGGTTGTGTGGCCATTGATCATCGACAGGGGTTGTGTGGCTAACACCTACGGATTTTAGACCAAGAAATGGTCTCCACCAGAAATCCAAGAATGTGATCTATGGCAAGGAAACATATGTGGGGTGAGGTGTATGAGCGTCTGGTCGATGATCAATGGCCACACAACCCCCATTTTTGTCGAAAATAGCCATGAACGACCATTTTCAATAATACCGAAGGCTAACACCTACGGATTTTTGACCAAGAAATGGTCTCCACCAGAAATCCAAGAATGTGATCTATGGCAAGGAAACATATGTGGGGTGAGATTTATGAGCCTCTAGTCGATGATAAATGGCCACACAACCCCCATTTTTTTATGAAAATAGCCATGAGCGACCATTTTCAATAATATTAGAGGCTAAGACCTACAGATTTTTGACTAAGAAATGGTCTCCACCAGAAATCCAAGAATGTGATCTATGGCAAGGAAACATATGTGGGGTGAGGTGTATGAGCCTCTGGTCGATGATCAATGGCCACACAACCCCCATTTTTGTCGAAAATAGCCATGAACGACCATTTTCAATAATATCGAAGGCTAACACCTACGGATTTTTGACCAAGAAATGGTCTCCACCAGAAATCCAAGAATGTGATCTATGGCAAGGAAACATATGTGGGGTGAGGTGTACGAGCCGCTGGTCGATGATCAATGGCCACACAACCCCCAATTTTTATGAAAATAGCCATGAGAGACCATTTTCAATAATAATAGAGGCTAAGACCTACGGATTTTTGACCAAGAAATGGTCTCCACCAGAAATCCAAGAATGTGATCTATGGCAAGGAAACATATGTGGGGTGAGGTGTATGAGCCTCTGGTCGATGATCAATGGCCACACAACCCCCATTTTTGTCGAAAATAGCCATGAATGACCATTTACAATAATACCGAAGGCTAACACCTACAGATTTTTGACCAAGAAATGGTCTCCACCAGAAATCCAAGAATGTGATCTATGGCAAGGAAACATATGTGGGGTGAGGTGTATGAGCCTCTGGTCGATGATCAATGGCCACACAACCCCCATTTTTGTCGAAAATAGCCATGAACGACCATTTTCAATAATATCGAAATCTAACACCTACGGATTTTTGACCAAGAAATGGTCTCCACCAGAAATCCAAGAATGTGATCTACGACAAGGAAACATATGTGGGGTGAGGTCTATGAGCCTCTGGTCGACGATCAATGGCCACAGAACCCCCATTTTGCCGAAAATAGCCATGAGCGACCATTTTCAATAATATTAGAGGCTAAGACCTACGGATTTTTGACCAAGAAATGGTCTCCACCAGAAATCCAAGAATGTGATCTATGGCGAGGAAACATATGTGGGGTGAGGTGTATGAGCCTCTGGTCGATGATCAATGGCCACACAACCCCCATTTTTGTCGAAAATAGCCATGAACGACCATTTTCAATAATACCGAAGGCTAACACCTACGGATTTTTGACCAAGAAATGGTCTCCACCAGAAATCCAAGAATGTGATCTATGGCAAGGAAACATATGTGGGGTGAGGTGTACGAGCCTTTGGTCGATGATCAATGGCCACAGAACCCCCATTTTGCCGAAAATAGCCATGAACGACCATTTTCAATAATACCGAAGGCTAACACCTACGGATTTTTGACCAAGAAATGGTCTCCACCAGAAATCCAAGAATGTGATCTATGGCAAGGAAACATATGTGGGGTGAGGTGTACGAGCCTCTGGTCGATGATCAATGGCCACAGAACCCCCATTTTGCCGAAAATAGCCATGAACGACCATTTTCAATAATACCGAAGGCTAACACGTACGAGTTTTTGACCAAGAAATGGTCTCCACCAGAAATCCAAGAATGTGATCTATGGCAAGGAAACATATGTGGGGTGAGGTGTATGAGCCTCTGGTCGATGATCAATGGCCACACAACCCCCATTTTTGTCGAAAATAGCCATGAACGACCATTTTCAATAATATCGAAGGCTAACACCTACGGTTTTTTGACCAAGAAATGGTCTCCACCAGAAATCCAAGAATGTGATCTACGACAAGGAAACATATGTGGGGTGAGGTGTATGAGCCTCTGGTCGACGATCAATGGCCACACAACCCCCATTTTGCCGAAAATAGCCATGAATGACCATTTTCAATAATACCGAAGGCTAACACGTACACGTTTTTAACCAAGAAATGGTTTCCACCAGAAATCCAAGAATGTAATCTATGGCAAGGAAACATATGTGGGGTGAGGTTTATGAGCCTCTAGTCGATGATAAATGGCCACACAACCCCCATTTTTTATGAAAATAGCCATGAGCGACCTTGAAAATAGCCATGAGCGACCATTTTCAATAATACTAGAGGCTAACACCTACGGATTTTAGACCAAGAAATGGTCTCCACCAGAAATCCAAGAATGTGATCTATGGCAAGGAAACAAATGTGGGGTGAGGTGTATGAGCGTCTGGTCGATGATCAATGGCCACACAACCCCCATTTTTGTCGAAAATAGCCATGAACGACCATTTTCAATAATACCGAAGGCTAACACCTACGGATTTTTGACCAAGAAATGGTCTCCACCAGAAATCCAAGAATGTGATCTATGGCAAGGAAACATATGTGGGGTGAGGTGTATGAGCCTCTAGTCGATGATCAATGGCCACACAACCCCCATTTTTGTCGAAAATAGCCATGAATGACCATTTTCAAAAATACCAAAGGCTAACACGTATGGATTTTTGACCAAGAAATGGTCTCCACCAGGAATCCAAGAATGTGATCTATGGCAAGGAAACATATGTGGGGTGAGGTGTATGATCCTCTGGTCGATGATCAATGGCCACACAACCCCCATTTTGCCGAAAATAGCCATGAACGACCATTTTCAATAATACCGAAGGCTAACACGTACGAGTTTTTAACCAAGAAATGGTCTCCACCAGAAATCCAAGAATGTGATCTATGGCAAGGAAACATATGTGGGGTGAGGTTTATGAGCCTCTAGGTGATGATAAATGGCCACACAACCCCCATTTTTTATGAAAATAGCCACGAGCGACCATTTTCAATAATACTAGAGGCTAAGACCTACGGATTTTAGACCAAGAAATGGTCTCCACCAGAAATCCAAGAATGTGATCTATGGCAAGGAAACATATGTGGCGTGAGGTGTATGAGCATCTGGTCGATGATCAATGGCCACACACCCCCTTTTTTGTCGAAAATAGCCATGAACGACCATTTTCAATAATACCGAAGGCTAACACCTACGGATTTTTGACCAAGAAATGGTCTCCACCAGAAATCCAAGAATGTGATCTATGGCAAGGAAACATATGTGGGGTGAGGTGTATGAGCCTCTAGTCGATGATCAATGGCCACACAACCCCCATTTTTGTCGAAAATAGCCATGAACGACCATTTTCAATAATACCGAAGGCTAACACCTACGGATTTTTGACCAAGAAATGGTCTCCACCAGAAATCCAAGAATGTGATCTATGGCAAGGAAACATATGTGGGGTGAGCTGTATGAGCCTCTGGTCGATGATCAATGGCCACACAACCCCCATTTTGCCGAAAATAGCCATGAATGACCATTTTCAATAATACCGAAGGCTAACACGTACGAGTTTTTAACCAAGAAATGGTTTCCACCAGAAATCCAAGAATGTAATCTATGGCAAGGAAACATATGTGGGGTGAGGTTTATGAGCCTCTAGTCGATGATAAATGGCCACACAACCCCCATTTTTTATGAAAATAGCCATGAGCGACCTTGAAAATAGCCATGAGCGACCATTTTCAATAATACTAGAGGCTAACACCTACGGATTTTAGACCAAGAAATGGTCTCCACCAGAAATCCAAGAATGTGATCTATGGCAAGGAAACATATGTGGGGTGAGGTGTATGAGCGTCTGGTCGATGATCAATGGCCACACAACCCCCATTTTTGTCGAAAATAGCCATGAATGACCATTTTCAATAATACCGAAGGCTAACACCTACGGATTTTTGACCAAGAAATGTCTGCACCAGAAATCCAAGAATGTGATCTATGGCAAGGAAACATATTTGGGGTGAGGTGTATGAGCCTCTAGTCGATGATCAATGGCCACACAACCCCCATTTTTGTCGAAAATAGCCATGAATGACCATTTTCAAAAATACCAAAGGCTAACACGTGCGGATTTTTAACCAAGAAATGGTCTCCACCAGAAATCCAAGAATGTGATCTATGGCAAGGAAACAAATGTGGGGTGAGGTGTATGAGCGTCTGGTCGATGATCAATGGACACACAACCCCCATTTTTGTCGAAAATAGCCATGAACGACCATTTTCAATAATACCGAAGGCTAACACCTACGGATTTTTGACCAAGAAATGGTCTCCACCAGAAATCCAAGAATGTGATCTATGGCAAGGAAACATATGTGGGGTGAGGTGTATGAGCCTCTAGTCGATGATCAATGGCCACACAACCCCCATTTTTGTCGAAAATAGCCATGAATGACCATTTTCAAAAATACCAAAGGCTAACACGTATGGATTTTTGACCAAGAAATGGTCTCCACCAGGAATCCAAGAATGTGATCTATGGCAAGGAAACATATGTGGGGTGAGGTGTATGATCCTCTTGTCGATGATCAATGGCCACACAACCCCCATTTTGCCGAAAATAGCCATGAACGACCATTTTCAATAATACCGAAGGCTAACACGTACGAGTTTTTAACCAAGAAATGGTCTCCACCAGAAATCCAAGAATGTGATCTATGGCAAGGAAACATATGTGGGGTGAGGTTTATGAGCCTCTAGGTGATGATAAATGGCCACACAACCCCCATTTTTTATGAAAATAGCCACGAGCGACCATTTTCAATAATACTAAAGGCTAAGACCTACAGATTTTAGACCAAGAAATGGTCTCCACCAGAAATCCAAGAATGTGATCTATGGCAAGGAAACATATGTGGCGTGAGGTGTATGAGCATCTGGTCGATGATCAATGGCCACACACCCCCTTTTTTGTCGAAAATAGCCATGAACGACCATTTTCAATAATACCGAAGGCTAACACCTACGGATTTTTGACCAAGAAATGGTCTCCACCAGAAATCCAAGAATGTGATCTATGGCAAGGAAACATATGTGGGGTGAGGTGTATGAGCCTCTAGTCGATGATCAATGGCCACACAACCCCCATTTTTGTCGAAAATAGCCATGAACGACCATTTTCAATAATACCGAAGGCTAACACCTACGGATTTTTGACCAAGAAATGGTCTCCACCAGAAATCCAAGAATGTGATCTATGGCAAGGAAACATATGTGGGGTGAGGTGTATGAGCCTCTGGTCGATGATCAATGGCCACACAACCCCCATTTTGCCGAAAATAGCCATGAATGACCATTTTCAATAATACCGAAGGCTAACACGTACGAGTTTTTAACCAAGAAATGGTTTCCACCAGAAATCCAAGATTGTAATCTATGGCAAGGAAACATATGTGGGGTGAGGTTTATGAGCCTCTAGTCGATGATAAATGGCCACACAACCCCCATTTTTTATGAAAATAGCCATGAGCGACCTTGAAAATAGCCATGAGCGACCATTTTCAATAATACTAGAGGCTAACACCTACGGATTTTAGACCAAGAAATGGTCTCCACCAGAAATCCAAGAATGTGATCTATGGCAAGGAAACATATGTGGGGTGAGGTGTATGAGCGTCTGGTCGATGATCAATGGCCACACAACCCCCATTTTTGTCGAAAATAGCCATGAATGACCATTTTCAATAATACCGAAGGCTAACACCTACGGATTTTTGACCAAGAAATGTCTGCACCAGAAATCCAAGAATGTGATCTATGGCAAGGAAACATATGTGGGGTGAGGTGTATGAGCCTCTAGTCGATGATCAATGGCCACACAACCCCCATTTTTGTCGAAAATAGCCATGAATGACCATTTTCAAAAATACCAAAGGCTAACACGTACGGATTTTTAACCAAGAAATGGTCTCCACCAGAAATCCAAGAATGTGATCTATGGCAAGGAAACATATGTGGGGTGAGGTGTACGAGCCTCTGGTTGATGATCAATGGCCACACAACCCCCATTTTGCCGAAAATAGCCATGAATGACCATTTTCAATAATACCGAAGGCTAACACGTACGAGTTTTTAACCAAGAAATGGTTTCCACCAGAAATCCAAGAATGTAATCTATGGCAAGGAAACATATGTGGGGTGAGGTTTATGAGCCTCTAGTCGATGATAAATGGCCACACAACCCCCATTTTTTATGAAAATAGCCATGAGCGACCTTGAAAATAGCCATGAGCGACCATTTTCAATAATACTAGAGGCTAACACCTACGGATTTTAGAACAAGAAATGGTCTCCACCAGAAATCCAAGAATGTGATCTATGGCAAGGAAACATATGTGGGGTGAGGTGTATGAGCGTCTGGTCGATGATCAATGGCCACACAACCCCCATTTTTGTCGAAAATAGCCATGAACGACCATTTTCAATAATACCTAAGGCTAACACCTACGGATTTTTGACCAAGAAATGGTCTCCACCAGAAATCCAAGAATGTGATCTATGGCAAGGAAACATATGTGGGGTGAGGTGTATGAGCCTCTGGTCGACGATCAATGGCCACACAACCCTAATTTTTGTCGAAAATAGCCATGAACGACCATTTTCAATGACACTGAAGGCTAACACCTACGGATTTTTGACCAAGAAATGGTCTCCACCATAAATCCAAGAATGTGATCTATGGCAAGGAAACATATGTGTAGTGAGGTGTATGAGCCTCTGGTCGAAGATCAATGGCCACACAACCCCCATTTTTGTCGAAAATAGCCATGAATGACCATTTTCAAAAATACCAAAGGCTAACACGTACGGATTTTTGACCAAGAAATGGTCTCCACCAGAAATCCAAGAATGTGATCTATGGCAAGGAAACATATGTGGGGTGAGGTGTACAAGCCTCTGGTCGATAATGAATGGTCACACAACCCCCATTTTGCCGAAAATAGCCATGAACGACCATTTTCAATAATACCGAAGGCTAACACGTATGAGTTTTTAACCAAGAAATGGTCTCCACCAGAAATGCAAGAATGTGATCTATGGCAAAGAAACATATGTGGGGCGAGGTTTATGAGCCTCTAGTCGATGATAAATGGCCACACAACCCCCATTTTTTATGAAAATAGCCATGAGCGACCTTGAAAATAGCCATGAGCGACCATTTTCAATAATACTAGAGGCTAACACCTATGGATTTTAGACCAAGAAATGGTCTCCACCAGAAATCCAAGAATGTGATCTATGACAAGGAAACATATGTGGGGTGAGGTGTATGAGCGTCTGGTCGATGATCAATGGCCACACAACCCCCATTTTTGTCGAAAATAGCCATGAACGACCATTTTCAATAATACCGAAGGCTAACACCTACGGATTTTTGACCAAGAAATGGTCTCCACCAGAAATCCAAGAATGTGATCTATGGCAAGGAAACATATGTGGGGTGAGGTGTATGAGCCTCTGGTCGATGATCAATGGCCACACAACCCCCATTTTTGTCGAAAATAGCCATGAACGACCATTTTCAATAATACCGAAAGCTAACACCTACGGATTTTTGACCAAGAAATGGTCTCCACCAGAAATCCAAGAATGTGATCTATGGCAAGGAAACATATGTGGGGTGAGGTGTATGAGCGTCTGGTCGTTGATCAATGGCCACACAACCCCCATTTTTGTCGAAAATAGCCATGAATGACCATTTACAATAATACCGAAGGCTAACACCTACGGATTTTGACCAAGAATTGGTCTCCACCAGAAATCCAAGAATGTGATCTATGGAAAGGAAACATATGTGGGGTGAGGTGTACGAGCCTTTGGTCGATGATCAATGGCCACAGAACCCCCATTTTGCCAAAAATAGCCATGAACGACCATTTTCAATAATACCGAAGGCTAACACGTACGAGTTTTTGACCAAGAAATGGTCTCCACCAAAAATCCAAGAATGTGATCTATGGCAAGGAAACATATGTGGGGTGAGGTGTACGAGCCTCTGGTTGATGATCAATGGCCACACAACCCCCATTTTGCCGAAAATAGCCATGAATGACCATTTTCAATAATACCGCAGGCTAACACGTACGAGTTTTTAACCAAGAAATGGTTTCCACCAGAAATCCAAGAATGTAATCTATGGCAAGGAAACATATGTGGGGTGAGGTTTATGAGCCTCTAGTCGATGATAAATGGCCACACAACCCCCATTTTTTATGAAAATAGCCATGAGCGACCTTGAAAATAGCCATGAGCGACCATTTTCAATAATACTAGAGGATAACACCTACGGATTTTAGACCAAGAAATGGTCTCCACCAGAAATCCAAGAATGTGATCTATGGCAAGGAAACATATGTGGGGTGAGGTGTATGAGCGTCTGGTCGATGATCAATGGCCACACAACCCCCATTTTTGTCGAAAATAGCCATGAACGACCATTTTCAATAATACCGAAGGCTAACACCTACGGATTTTTGACCAAGAAATGGTCTCCACCAGAAATCCAAGAATGTGATCTATGGCAAGGAAACATATGTGGGGTGAGGTGTATGAGCCTCTGGTCGACGATCAATGGCCACACAACCCTAATTTTTGTCGAAAATAGCCATGAACGACCATTTTCAATGACACTGAAGGCTAACACCTACGGATTTTTGACCAAGAAATGGTCTCCACCATAAATCCAAGAATGTGATCTATGGCAAGGAAACATATGTGTAGTGAGGTGTATGAGCCTCTGGTCGAAGATCAATGGCCACACAACCCCCATTTTTGTCGAAAATAGCCATGAATGACCATTTTCAAAAATACCAAAGGCTAACACGTACGGATTTTTGACCAAGAAATGGTCTCCACCAGAAATCCAAGAATGTGATCTATGGCAAGGAAACATATGTGGGGTGAGGTGTATGAGCCTCTGGTCGATAATGAATGGCCACACAACCCCCATTTTGCCGAAAATAGCCATGAACGACCATTTTCAATAATACCGAAGGCTAACACGTACGAGTTTTTAACCAAGAAATGGTCTCCACCAGAAATCTAAGAATGTGATCTATGGCAAGGAAACATATGTGGGGCGAGGTTTATGAGCCTCTAGTCGATGATAAATGGCCACACAACCCCCATTTTTTATGAAAATAGCCATGAGCGACCATTTTCAATAATACTAGAGGCTAACACCTATGGATTTTAGACCAAGAAATGGTCTCCACCAGAAATCCAAGAATGTGATCTATGGCAAGGAAACATATGTGGGGTGAGGTGTATGAGCGTCTGGTCGATGATCAATGGCCACACAACCCCCATTTTTGTCGAAAATAGCCATGAACGACCATTTTCAATAATACCGAAGGCTAACACCTACATATTTTTGACCAAGAAATGGTCTCCACCAGAAATCCA
This sequence comes from Zea mays, assembly GCF_902167145.1. Taxonomy (NCBI): domain Eukaryota; kingdom Viridiplantae; phylum Streptophyta; class Magnoliopsida; order Poales; family Poaceae; genus Zea; species Zea mays. The sequence continues at coordinate 71,355 of NW_023366873.1, forward strand.
AGAATGTGATCTATGGCAAGGAAACATATGTGGGGTGAGGTGTATGAGCCTCTGGTCGATGATCAATGGCCACACAACCCCCATTTTTGTCGAAAATAGCCATGAACGACCATTTTCAATAATACCGAAGGCTAACACCTACGGATTTTTGACCAAGAAATGGTCTCCACCAGAAATCCAAGAATGTGATCTATGGCAAGGAAACATATGTGGGGTGAGGTGTATGAGCGTCTGGTCGATGATCAATGGCCACACAACCCCCATTTTTGTCGAAAATAGCCATGAATGACCATTTACAATAATACCGAAGGCTAACACCTACGGATTTTTGACCAAGAAATGGTCTCCACCAGAAATCCAAAAATGTGATCTATGGAAAGGAAACATATGTGGGGTGAGGTGTACGAGCCTCTGGTCGATGATCAATGGCCACAGAACCCCCATTTTGCCGAAAATAGCCATGAACGACCATTTTCAATAATACCGAAGGCTAACACGTACGAGTTTTTGACCAAGAAATGGTCTCCACCAAAAATCCAAGAATGTGATCTATGGCAAGGAAACATATGTGGGGTGAGGTGTATGAGCGTCTAGTCGATGATCAATGGCCACACAACCCCCATTTTGTCGAAAATAGCCATGAATGACCATTTACAATAATACCGAAGGATAACACCTACGGATTTTTGACCAAGAAATGGTCTCCACCAGAAATCCAAGAATGTGATCTATGGCAAGGAAACATATGTGGGGTGAGGTGTATGAGCCTCTGGTCGACGATCAATGGCCACACAACCCTAATTTTTGTCGAAAATAGCCATGAACGACCATTTTCAATGACACTGAAGGCTAACACCTACGGATTTTTGACCAAGAAATGGTCTCCACCATAAATCCAAGAATGTGATCTATGGCAAGGAAACATATGTGGGGTGAGGTGTATGAGCCTCTGGTCGATGATCAATGGACACACAACCCCCATTTTTGTCGAAAATAGCCATGAATGACCATTTACAATAATACCGAAGGCTAACACCTACGGATTTTTGACCAAGAAATGGTCTCCACCAAAAATCCAAGAATGTGATCTATGGCAAGGAAACATATGTGGGGTGAGGTGTATGAGCCTCTGGTCGATGATCAATGGCCACACAACCCCCATTTTTGTCGAAAATAGCCATGAACGACCATTTTCAATAATATCGAAGGCTAACACCTACGGATTTTTGACCAAGAAATGGTCTCCACCAGAAATCCAAGAATGTGATCTACGACAAGGAAACATATGTGGGGTGAGGTGTATGAGCCTCTGGTCGACGATCAATGGCCACACAACCCCCATTTTGCCGAAAATAGCCATGAATGACCATTTTCAATAATACCGAAGGCTAACACGTACGAGTTTTTAACCAAGAAATGGTTTCCACCAGAAATCCAAGAATGTAATCTATGGCAAGGAAACATATGTGGGGTGAGGTTTATGAGCCTCTAGTCGATGATAAATGGCCACACAACCCCCATTTTTTATGAAAATAGCCATGAGCGACCTTGAAAATAGCCATGAGCGACCATTTTCAATAATACTAGAGGCTAACACCTACGGATTTTAGACCAAGAAATGGTCTCCACCAGAAATCCAAGAATGTGATCTATGGCAAGGAAACATATGTGGGGTGAGGTGTATGAGTGTCTGGTCGATGATCAATGGCCACACAACCCCCATTTTTGTCGAAAATAGCCATGAACGACCATTTTCAATAATACCGAAGGCTAACACCTACGGATTTTTGACCAAGAAATGGTCTCCACCAGAAATCCAAGAATGTGATCTATGGCAAGGAAACATATGTGGGGTGAGGTGTATGAGCCTCTGGTCGACGATCAATGTCCACACAACCCTAATTTTTGTCGAAAATAGCCATGAACGACCATTTTCAATGACACTGAAGGCTAACACCTACGGATTTTTGACCAAGAAATGGTCTCCACCATAAATCCGAGAATGTGATCTATGGCAAGGAAACATATGTGTAGTGAGGTGTATGAGCCTCTGGTCGAAGATCAATGGCCACACAACCCCCATTTTTGTCGAAAATAGCCATGAATGACCATTTTCAAAAATACCAAAGGCTAACACGTACAGATTTTTAACCAAGAAATGGTCTCCACCAGAAATCCAAGAATGTGATCTATGGCAAGGAAACATATGTGGGGTGAGGTGTACGAGCCTCTGGTCGATGATCAATGGCCACACAACCCCCATTTTGCCGAAAATAGCCATGAACGACCATTTTCAATAATACTGAAGGCTAACACGTACGAGTTTTTAACCAAGAAATGGTCTCCACCAGAAATCCAAGAATGTGATCTATGGCAAGGAAACATATGTGGGGTGAGGTTTATGAGCCTCTAGTCGATGATAAATGGCCACACAACCCCCATTTTTTATGAAAATAGCCATGAGCGACCTTGAAAATAGCCATGAGCGACCATTTTCAATAATACTAGAGGCTAACACCTACAGATTTTAGACCAAGAAATGGTCTCCACCAGAAATCCAAGAATGTGATCTATGGCAAGGAAACATATGTGGGGTGAGGTGTATGAGCGTCTGGTCGATGATCAATGGCCACACAACCCCCATTTTTGTCGAAAATAGCCATGAACGACCATTTTCAATAATATCGAAGGCTAACACCTACGGATTTTTGACCAAGAAATGGTCTCCACCAGAAATCCAAGAATGAGATCTATGGCAAGGAAACATATGTGGGGTGAGGTGTATGAGCCTCTGGTCGACGATCAATGGCCACACAACCCTAATTTTTTGTCGAAAATAGCCATGAACGACCATTTTCAATGACACTGAAGGCTAACACCTACGGATTTTTGACCAAGAAATGGTCTCCACCATAAATCCAAGAATGTGATCTATGGCAAGGAAACATATGTGTAGTGAGGTGTATGAGCCTCTGGTCGAAGATCAATGGCCACACAACCCCCATTTTTGTCGAAAATAGCCATGAATGACCATTTTCAAAAATACCAAAGGCTAACACATTCGGATTTTTGCCCAAGAAATGGTCTCCACCAGAAATCCAAGAATGTGATCTATGGCAAGGAAACATATGTGGGGTGAGGTGTACGAGCCTCTGGTCGATGATCAATGGCCACAGAACCCCCATTTTGCCGAAAATAGCCATGAATGACCATTTTCAATAATACCGAAGGCTAACACGTACGAGTTTTTAACCAAGAAATGGTCTCCACCAAAAATCCAAGAATGTGATCTATGGCAAGGAAACATATGAGGGGTGAGATTTATGAGCCTCTAGTCGATGATAAATGGCCACACAACCCCCATTTTTTATGAAAATAGCCATGAGCGACCATTTTCAATAATATTAGAGGCTAAGACCTACGGATTTTTGACCAAGAAATGGTCTCCACCAGAAATCTAAGAATGTGATCTATGGCAAGGAAACATATGTGGGGTGAGGTGTATGAGCCTCTGGTCGATGATCAATGGCCACACAACCCACATTGTTGTCGAAAATAGCCATGAATGACCATTTACAATAATACCGAAGGCTAACACCTACGGATTTTTGACCAAGAAATGGTCTCCACCAGAAATCCAAGAATGTGATCTATGGCAAGGAAACATATGTGGGGTGAGGTGTATGAGCCTCTGGTCGATGATCAATGGCCACACAACCCCCATTTTTGTCGAAAATGGCCATGAACGACCATTTTCAATAATATCGAAGGCTAACACCTACGGATTTTTGACCAAGAAATGGTCTCCACCAGAAATCCAAGAATGTGATCTACGACAAGGAAACATATGTGGGGTGAGGTGTATGAGCCTCTGGTCGACGATCAATGGCCACACAACCCCCATTTTGCCGAAAATAGCCATGAATGACCATTTTCAATAATACCGAAGGCTAACACGTACGAGTTTTTAACCAAGAAATGGTTTCCACCAGAAATCCAAGAATGTAATCTATGGCAAGGAAACATATGTGGGGTGAGGTGTACGAGCCTCTGGTCGATGATCAATGGCCACACAACCCCCATTTTGCCGAAAATAGCCATGAACGACCATTTTCAATAATACCGAAGGCTAACACGTACGAGTTTTTGACCATGAAATGGTCTCCACCAAAAATCCAAGAATGTGATCTATGGCAAGGAAACATATGTGGGGTGAGAATTATGAGCCTCTAGTCGATGATAAATGGCCACACAACCCCCATTTTTTTATGAAAATAGCCATGAGCGACCATTTTCAATAATATTAGAGGCTAAGACCTACGGATTTTTGACCAAGAAATGGTCTCCACCAGAAACCCAAGAATGTGATCTATGGCAAGGAAACATATGTGGGGTGACGTGTATGAGCCTATGGTCGATGATCAATGGCCACACAACCCCCATTTTTGTCGAAAATAGCCATGAATGACCATTTACAATAATACCGAAGGCTAACACCTACGGATTTTTGACCAAGAAATGGTCTCCACCAGAAATCCAAGAATGTGATCTATGGCAAGGAAACATATGTGGGGTGAGGTGTATGAGCCTCTGGTTGATGATCAATGGCCACACAACCCCCATTTTTGTCGAAAATAGCCATGAACGACCATTTTCAATAATATCGAAGGCTAACACCTACGGATTTTTGACCAAGAAATGGTCTCCACCAGAAATCCAAGAATGTGATCTACGACAAGGAAACATTTGTGGGGTGAGG
>NW_023366874.1:0-76030 GCF_902167145.1 Zea mays
TCGGTATTATTGAAAATGGTCATTCATGGCTATTTTCGGCAAAATGGGGGTTGTGTGGCCATTGATCATCGACCAGAGGCTCGTACACCTCACCCACATATGTTTCCTTGCCATAGATCACATTCTTGGATTTCTGGTGGAGACCATTTCTTGGTCAAAAATCCGTAGGTGTTAGCCTTCGGTATTATTGAAAATGGTCGTTCATGGCTATTTTCGACAAAAATGGGGGTTGTGTGGCCATTGATCATCGACCAGATGCTCATACACCTCACCCCACATATGTTTCCTTGCCATAGATCACATTCTTGGATTTCTGGTGGAGACCATTTCTTGGTCAAAATTCCGTACGTGTTAGCCTTTGGTATTTTTGAAAATGGTCGTTCATGGCTATTTTCGACAAAAATGGGGGTTGTGTGGCCATTGATCATCGACCAGAGGCTCATACACCTCACCCCACATATGTTTCCTTGCCATAGATCACATTCTTGGATTTCTGGTGGAGACCATTTCTTGGGCAAAAATCCGTACGTGTTAGCCTTCGGTATTATTGAAAATGGTCATTCATGGCTATTTTCGACAAAAATGGGGGTTGTGTGGCCATTGATCATCGACCAGAGGCTCATACACCTCACCCCACATATGTTTCCTTGCCATAGATTACATTCTTGGATTTCTGGTGGCAACCATTTCTTGGTTAAAAACTCGTATGTGTTAGCCTTCGGTATTATTGAAAATGGTCATTCATGGCTATTTTCGACAAAAATGGGGGTTGTGTGGCCATTGATCATCGACCACCCCCATTTTTGTCGAAAATAGCCATGAATGACCATTTACAATAATACCGAAGGCTAACACGTACGGATTTTAGACCAAGAAATGGTCTCCACCAGAAATCCAAGAATGTGATCTATGGCAAGAAAACATATGTGGGTTGAAGTGTACGAGCCTCTGGTCGACGATCAATGGCCACACAACCCCCATTTTGCCGAAAATAGCCATGAATGACCATTTTCAATAATACCGAAGGCTAACACGTACGAGTTTTTAACCAAGAAATGGTTTCCACCAGAAATCCAAGAATGTGATCTATGGCAAGGAAACATATGTGGGGTGAGGTGTACGAGCCTCTGGTGGAGACCATTTCTTGGTCAAAAATCCGTAGGTGTTAGCCTTCGATATTATTGAAAATGGTCGTTCATGGCTATTTTCGACAAAAATGGGGGTTGTGTGGCCATTGATCATCGACCAGACGCTCATACACCTCACCCCACATATGTTTCCTTGCCATAGATCACATTCTTGGATTTCTGGTGGAGACCATTTCTTGGTCAAAAATCCGTAGGTCTTAGCCTTCGGTATTATTGAAAATGGTCATTCATGGCTATTTTCGGCAAAATGGGGGTTGTGTGTCCATTGATCGTCGACCAGAGGCTCATACACCTCACCCCACATATGTTTCCTTGCCATAGATCACATTCTTGGATTTCTGGTGGAGACCATTTCTTGGTCAAAAATCCGTAGGTCTTAGCCTTCGGTATTATTGAAAATGGTCATTCATGGCTATTTTCGGCAAAATGGGGGTTGTGTGTCCATTGATCGTCGACCAGAGGCTCATACACCTCACCCACATATGTTTCCTTGTCGTAGATCACATTCTTGGATTTCTGGTGGAGACCATTTCTTGGTCAAAACTCGTACGTGTTAGCCTTCGGTATTATTGAAAATGGTCGTTCATGCTATTTTCGGCAAAATGGGGGTTGTGTGGCCATTGATCATCGACCAGAGGCTCGTACACCTCACCCCACATATGTTTCCTTGCCATAGATCACATTCTTGGATTTCTGGTGGAGACCATTTCTTGGTCAAAAATCCGTAGGTGTTAGCCTTCGGTATTATTGAAAATGGTCGTTCATGGCTATTTTCGACAAAAATGGGGGTTGTGTGGCCATTGATCATCGACCAGACGCTCATACACCTCACCCCACATATGTTTCCTTGCCATAGATCACATTCTTGGATTTCTGGTGGAGACCATTTCTTGGTCAAAAATCCGTAGGTCTTAGCCTTCGGTATTATTGAAAATGGTCATTCATGGCTATTTTCGGCAAAATGGGGGTTGTGTGTCCATTGATCGTCGACCAGAGGCTCATACACCTCACCCCACATATGTTTCCTTGCCATAGATCACATTCTTGGATTTCTGGTGGAGACCATTTCTTGGTCAAAAATCCGTAGGTCTTAGCCTTCGGTATTATTGAAAATGGTCATTCATGGCTATTTTCGGCAAAATGGGGGTTGTGTGTCCATTGATCGTCGACCAGAGGCTCATACACCTCACCCCACATATGTTTCCTTGTCGTAGATCACATTCTTGGATTTCTGGTGGAGACCATTTCTTGGTCAAAAACTCGTACGTGTTAGCCTTCGGTATTATTGAAAATGGTCGTTCATGGCTATTTTCGGCAAAATGGGGGTTGTGTGGCCATTGATCATCGACCAGAGGCTCGTACACCTCACCCCACATATGTTTCCTTGCCATAGATCACATTCTTGGATTTCTGGTGGAGACCATTTCTTGGTCAAAAATCCGTAGGTGTTAGCCTTCGGTATTATTGAAAATGGTCGTTCATGGCTATTTTCGACAAAAATGGGGGTTGTGTGGCCATTGATCATCGACCAGACGCTCATACACCTCACCCCACATATGTTTCCTTGCCATAGATCACATTCTTGGATTTCTGGTGGAGACCATTTCTTGGTCAAAAATCCGTACGTGTTAGCCTTTGGTATTTTTGAAAATGGTCGTTCATGGCTATTTTCGACAAAAATGGGGGTTGTGTGGCCATTGATCATCGACCAGAGGCTCATACACCTCACCCCACATATGTTTCCTTGCCATAGATCACATTCTTGGATTTCTGGTGGAGACCATTTCTTGGGCAAAAATCCGTACGTGTTAGCCTTCGGTATTATTGAAAATGGTCATTCATGGCTATTTTCGACAAAAATGGGGGTTGTGTGGCCATTGATCATCGACCAGAGGCTCATACACCTCACCCCACATATGTTTCCTTGCCATAGATTACATTCTTGGATTTCTGGTGGAAACCATTTCTTGGTTAAAAACTCGTATGTGTTAGCCTTCGATATTATTGAAAATGGTCATTCATGGCTATTTTCGACAAAAATAGGGGTTGTGTGGCCATTGATCATCGACCACCCCCATTTTTGTCGAAAATAGCCATGAATGACCATTTACAATAATACCGAAGGCTAACACGTACGGATTTTAGACCAAGAAATGGTCTCCACCAGAAATCCAAGAATGTGATCTATGGCAAGAAAACATATGTGGGTTGAAGTGTACGAGCCTCTGGTCGACGATCAATGGCCACACAACCCCCATTTTGCCGAAAATAGCCATGAACGACCATTTTCAACAATACCGAAGGCTAACACGTACGAGTTTTTAACCAAGAAATGGTTTCCACCAGAAATCCAAGAATGTGATCTATGGCAAGGAAACATATATGGGGTGAGGTGTACGAGCCTCTGGTGGAGACCATTTCTTGGTCAAAAATCCGTAGGTGTTAGCCTTCGATATTATTGAAAATGGTCGTTCATGGCTATTTTCGACAAAAATGGGGGTGGTCGATGATCAATGGCCTCACAACCCCCATTTTTGTCGAAAATAGCCATGAATGACCATTTTCAATAATACCGAAGGCTAACACGTACGAGTTTTTAACCAAGAAATGGTTTCCACCAGAAATCCAAGAATGTAATCTATGGCAAGGAAACATATGTGGGGTGAGGTGTATGAGCCTCTGGTCGATGATCAATGGCCACACAACCCCCATTTTTGTCGAAAATATCTATGGCAAGGAAACATATGTGGAGTGAGGTGTACGATCCTCTGGTCGATGATCAATGGCCACAACCCCCATTTTTGTCGAAAATAGCCATGAATGACCATTTTCAAAAATTCCGAAGGCTAACACCTACAGATTTTTGACCAAGAAATGGTCTCCACCAGAAATCCAAGAATGTGATCTATGGCAAGGAAACATATGTGGGGTGAGGTGTATGAGCGTCTGGTCGATGATCAATGGCCACACAACCCCCATTTTGCCGAAAATAGCCATGAACGACCATTTTCAATAATACTAGAGGTAACACCTACGGATTTTTGACCAAGAAATGGTCTCCACCAGAAATCCAAGAATGTGATCTATGGCAAGGAAACATATGTGGGGTAAGGTGTATGAGCCTATGGTCGATGATCAATGGCCACACAACCCCCATTTTTTATGAAAATAGCCATGAGCGACCTTGAAAATACCCATGAGCGACCATTTTCAATAATACTAGAGGCTGAGACCTACGGATTTTTGACCAAGAAATGGTCTCCACCAGAAATCCAAGAATGTGATCTATGGCAAGGAAACATATGTGGGGTGAGGTGTATGAGCCTCTGGTCGATGATCAATGGCCACACAACCCCCATTTTTGTCGAAAATAGCCATGAATGACCATTTACAATAATACCGAAGGCTAACACCTACAGATTTTTGACCAAGAAATGGTCTCCACTAGAAATCCAAGAATGTGATCTATGGCAAGGAAACATATGTGGGGTGAGGTGTATGAGCGTCTGGTCGATGATCAATGGCCACACAACCCCCATTTTTTATGAAAATAGCCATGAGCGACCATTTTCAATAATACCGAAGGCTAACACGTACGAGTTTTTAACCAAGAAATGGTCTCCACCAGAAATCCAAGAATGTGATCTATGGCAAGGAAACATATGTGGGGTGAGGTGTACGAGCCTCTAGTCGATGATAAATGGCCACACAACCCCCATTTTTTATGAAAATAGCCATGAACGACCATTTTCAATAATACCGAAGGCTAACACCTACAGATTTTTGACCAAGAATTGGTCTCCACTAGAGGTGTATGAGCCTCTGGTCGATGATCAATGGCCACACAACCCCCATTTTTTATGAAAATAGCCATGAGCGACCATTTTCAATAATACTAGAGGCTAAGACCTACGGATTTTTGACCAAGAAATGGTCTCCACCAGAAATCCAAGAATGTGATCTATGGCAAGGAAACATATGTGGGGTGAGGTGTATGAGCCTCTGGTCGACGATCAATGGCCACACAACCCCCATTTTTGTCGAAAATAGCCATGAACGACCATTTTCAATAACATCGAAGGCTAACACCTACGGATTTTTGACCAAGAAATGGTCTCCACCAGAAATCCAAGAATGTGATCTATGGCAAGGAAACATATGTGGGGTGAGGTGTATGAGCCTCTGGTCGATGATAAATGGCCACACAACCCCCATTTTGCTGAAAATAGCCATGAATGACCATTTTCAATAATACCGAAGGCTAACACCTACGAGTTTTTAACCAAGAAATGGTCTCCACCAAAAATCCAAGAATGTGATCTATGGCAAGGAAACATATGTGGGGTGAGGTGTATGAGCCTCTGGTCGATGATCAATGGCCACACAACCCCCATTTTTTGTCGAAAATAGCCATGAACGACCATTTTCAATAATACCGAAGGCTAACACCTACGGATTTTGACCAAGAAATGGTCTCCACCAGAAATCCAAGAATGTGATCTATGGCAAGGAAACATATGTGGGGTGAGGTGTATGAGCCTCTGGTCGATGATCAATGGCCACACAACCCCCATTTTTGTCGAAAATAGCCATGAACGACCATTTTCAATAATACTAGAGGCTAAGACCTACGAATTTTTGCCCAAGAAATGGTCTCCACCAGAAATCCAAGAATGTGATCTATGGCAAGGAAACATATGTGGGGTGAGGTATACGAGCATCTGGTCGATGATCAATGGCCACACAACCCCCATTTTTGTCGAAAATAGCCATGAACGACCATTTTCAATAATACCGAAGGCTAACACCTATAGATTTTTGACCAAGAATTGGTCTCCACCAGAGGTGTATGAGCCTCTGGTCGACGATCAATGGCCACACAACCCCCATTTTTGTCGAAAATAGCCATGAACGACCATTTTCAATAACATCGAAGGCTAACACCTACGGATTTTTGACCAAGAAATGGTCTCCACCATAAATCCAAGAATGTGATCTATGGCAAGGAAACATATGTGGGGTGAGATTTATGAGCCTCTAGTCGATGATAAATGGCCACACAACCCCCATTTTTTTATGAAAATAGCCATGAGCGACCATTTTCAATAATATTAGAGGCTAAGACCTACGGATTTTTGACCAAGAAATGGTCTCCACCAGAAATCCAAGAATGTGATCTATGGCAAGGAAACATATGTGGGGTGAGGTGTATGAGCCTCTGGTCGATGATCAATGGCCACACAACCCCCATTTTTGTCGAAAATAGCCATGAACGACCATTTTCAATAATACCGAAGGCAAACACCTACGGATTTTTGACCAAGAAATGGTCTCCACCAGAAATCCAAGAATGTGATCTATGGCAAGGAAACATATGTGGGGTGAGGTTTATGAGCCTCTAGTCGATGATAAATGGCCACACAACCCCCATTTTTTATGAAAATAGCCATGAGCGACCTTGAAAATAGCCATGAGCGACCATTTTCAATAATACTAGAGGCTAACACCTAAGGATTTTTGACCAAGAAATGGTCTCCACCAGAAATCCAAGAATGTGATCTATGGCAAGGAAACATATGTGGGGTGAGCTGTACGAGCCTCTGGTCGATGATCAATGGCCACACAACCCCCATTTTTGTCGAAAATAGCCATGAACGACCATTTTCAATAATACCGAAGGCTAACACGTACGAGTTTTTGACCAAGAAATGGTCTCCACCAGAAATCCAAGAATGTGATCTATGGCAAGGAAACATATGTGGGGTGAGGTTTATGAGCCTCTAGTCGATGATAAATGGCCACACAACCCCCATTTTTTATGAAAATAGCCATGAGCGACCTTGAAAATAGCCATGAGCGACCATTTTCAATAATACTAGAGGCTAACACCTACGGATTTTAGACCAAGAAATGGTCTCCACCAGAAATCCAAGAATTTGATCTATGGCAAGGAAACATATGTGGGTGTCGAAAATAGCCATGAACGACCATTTTCAATAATACCGAAGGCTAACACCTACGGATTTTTGACCAAGAAATGGTCTCCACTAGAAATCCAAGAATGTAATCTATGGCAAGGAAACATATGTGGGGTGAGGTTTATGAGCATCTAGTCGACGATAAATGGCCACACAACCCCCATTTTTTATGAAAATAGCCATGAGCGACCATTTTCAATAATACTAGAGGCTAAGACCTACGGATTTTTGACCAAGAAATGGTCTCCACCAGAAATCCAAGAATGTGATCTATGGCAAGGAAACATATGTGGGGTGAGGTGTATGAGCCTCTGGTCGACGATCAATGGCCACACAACCCCCATTTTTGTCGAAAATAGCCATGAACGACCATTTTCAATAATATCGAAGGCTAACACCTACGGATTTTTGACCAAGAAATGGTCTCCACCAGAAATCCAAGAATGTGATCTACGACAAGGAAACATATGTGGGGTGAGGTGTATGAGCCTCTGGTCGACGATCAATGGCCACACAACCCCCATTTTGCCGAAAATAGCCATGAACGACCATTTTCAATAAAACCGAAGGCTAACACGTACGAGTTTTTAACCAAGAAATGGTCTCCACCAGAAATCCAAGAATGTAATCTATGGCAAGGAAACATATGTGGGGTGAGGTGTATGAGCCTCAGGTCGACGATCAATGGCCACACAACCCCCATTTTTGTCGAAAATAGCCATGAATGACCATTTACAATAATACCGAAGGCTAACACCTACGGATTTTTGACCAAGAAATGGTCTCCACCAGAAATCCAAGAATGTGATCTATGGCAAGGAAACATATGTGGGGTGAGGTGTATGAGCCTCTGGTCGATGATCAATGGCCACACAACCCCCATTTTTGTCGAAAATAGCCATGAACGACCATTTTCAATAATACAGAAGGCTAACACCTACGGATTTTTGACCAAGAAATGGTCTCCACCAGAAATCCAAGAATGTGATCTATGGCAAGGAAACATATGTGGGGTGAGGTGTATGAGCCTCTGGTCGACGATCAATGGCCACACAGCCCCCATTTTTGTCAAAAATAGCCATGAACGACCATTTTCAATAATATCGAAGGCTAACACCTACGGATTTTTGACCAAGAAATGGTCTCCACCAGAAATCCAAGAATGTGATCTACGACAAGGAAACATATGTGGGGTGAGGTGTATGAGCGTCTGGTCGATGATCAATGGCCACACAACCCCCATTTTTGTCGAAAATAGCCATGAACGATCATTTTCAATAATACCGAAGGCTAACACCTACGGATTTTTGACCAAGAAATGGTCTCCACCAGAAATCCAAGAATGTAATCTATGGCAAGGAAACATATGTGGGGTGAGGTGTATGAGCCTCTGGTCGACGATCAATGGCCACACAACCCCCATTTTGCCGAAAATTGCCATGAGCGACCATTTTCAATAATATTAGAGGCTAAGACCTACGGATTTTTGACCAAGAAATGGTCACCACCAGAAATCCAAGAATGTGATCTATGGCAAGGAAACATATGTAGGGTGAGGTGTATGAGCCTCTGGTCGACGATCAATGGCCACACAACCCCCATTTTTTATGAAAATAGCCATAAGCGACCTTGAAAATAGCCATGAGCGACCATTTTCAATAATACTAGAGGCTAAAACCTACGAATTTTTGACCAAGAAATGGTCTCCACCAGAAATCCAAGAATGTGATCTATGGCAAGGAAACATATGTGGGGTGAGGTGTATGAGCCTCTGATCGATGATCAATGGCCACACAACCCCCATTTTTGTCGAAAATAGCCATGAACGACCATTTTCAATAATACCGAAGGCTAACACCTACGGATTTTTGACCAAGAAATGGTCTCCACCAGAAATCCAAGAATGTGATCTATGGTAAGGAAACATATGTGGGGTGAGGTGTATGAGCCTCTGGTCGATGATCAATGGCCACACAACCCCCATTTTTGTCGAAAATAGCCATGAACGACCATTTTCAATAATATCGAAGGCTAACACCTACGGATTTTTGACCAAGAAATGGTCTCCACAAGAAATCCAAGAATGTGATCTATGGCAAGGAAACATATGTGGGGTGAGGTGTATGAGCCTCTGGTCGACGATCAATGGCCACACAACCCCCATTTTTTATGAAAATAGCCATGAGCGACCATTTTCAATAATACTAGAGGCTAACACCTACGGATTTTAGACCAAGAAATGGTCTCCACCAGAAATCCAAGAATGTGATCTATGGCAAGGAAACATATGTGGGGTGAGGTGTAAGAGCGTCTGGTCGATGATCAATGGCCACACAACCCCCATTTTTGTCGAAAATAGCCATGAACGACCATTTTCAATAATACTAGAGGCTAAGACCTACGGATTTTTGACCAAGAAATGGTCTCCACCAGAAATCCAAGAATGTGATCTATGGCAAGGAAACATATGTGGAGTGAGGTGTACGATCCTCTGGTCGATGATCAATGGCCACACAACCCCCATTTTTGTCGAAAATAGCCATCAATGACCATGTTCAAAAATACCGAAGGCTAACACGTTCGGATTTTTGACCAAGAAATGGTCTCCACCAGAAATCCAAGAATGTGATCTATGGCAAGGAAACATATGTGGGGTGAGGTGTATGAGCGTCTGGTCGATGATCAATGGCCACACAACCCCCATTTTTGTCGAAAATAGCCATGAACGACCATTTTCAATAATACCGAAGGCTAACACTTACGGATTTTTGACCAAGAAATGGTCTCCACCAGAAATCCAAGAATGTGATCAATGGCCACACAACCCCCATTTCTTGGTCAAAGATCCGTAGGTGTTAGCCTTCGGTATTATTGAAAATGGTCGTTCCTGGCTATTTTCGACAAAAATGGGGGTTGTGTGGCCATTGATCATCGACCAGAGGCTCATATACCTCACCCCACATATGTTTCCTTGCCATAGATCACATTCTTGGATTTCTGGTGGAGACCATTTCTTGGTCAAAAATTCGTAGGTGTTAGCCTTCGATATTATTGAAAATGGTCGTTCATGGCTATTTTCGACAAAAATGGGGGTTGTGTGGCCATTGATCATCGACCAGAGGCTCATACACCTCACCCACATAAGTTTCCTTGCCATAGATCACATTCTTGGATTTCTGGTGGAGACCATTTCTTGGTCAAAAATCCATAAGTGTTAGCCTTCGGTATTATTGAAAATGGTCGTTCATGGCTATTTTCGACAAAAATGGGGGTTGTGTGGCCATTGATCATCGACCAGACGCTCATACACCTCACCCCACATATTTTTCCTTGCCATAGATCACATTCTTGGATTTCTGGTGGAGACCATTTCTTGGTCAAAAATCTGTAGGTGTTAGCCTTCGGTATTATTGAAAATGGTCGTTCATGGCTATTTTCGACAAAAATGGGGGTTGTGTGGCCATTGATCATCGACCAGACACTCATACACCTCACCCCACATATGTTTCCTTGTCGTAGATCACATTCTTGGATTTCTGGTGGAGACCATTTCTTGGTCAAAAATCTGTAGGTGTTAGCCTTCGATATTATTGAAAATGGTCGTTCATGGCTATTTTTGACAAAAATGGGGGTTGTGTGGCCATTGATCGTCGACCAGAGGCTCATACACCTCACCCCACATATGTTTCCTTGCCATAGATCACATTCTTGGATTTCTGCTGGAGACCATTTCTTGGTCAAAAATCCGTAGGTGTTAGCCTTCGGTATTATTGAAAATGGTCGTTCATGGCTATTTTCGACAAAAATAGGGGTTGTGTGGCCATTGATCATCGACTAGAGGCTCATACACCTTCATTCATGGCTATTTTCGACAAAAATGGGGGTTGTGTGGCCATTGATCATCGACCAGAGGCTCATACACCTCACCCCACATATGTTTCCTTGCCATAGATCACATTCTTGGATTTCTGGTGGAGACCATTTCTTGGTCAAAAATCCGTAGGTGTTAGCCTTCGGTATTATTGTAAATGGTCATTCATGGCTATTTTCATAAAAAATGGGGGTTGTGTGGCCATTTATCATCGACCAGAGGCTCATACACCTCACTACACATATGTTTCCTTGCCATAGATCACATTCTTGGATTTTTGGTGGAGACCATTTCTTGGGCAAAAATCCGTAGGTGTTAGCCTTCAGTGTCATTGAAAAATGGTCGTTCATGCCTATTTTCGACAAAAATGGGGGTTGTGTGGCCATTGATCATCGACTAGAGGCTCATAAACCTGACCCCACATATGTTTCCTTGCCATAGATCACATTCTTGGATTTCTGGTGGAGACCATTTCTTGGTCAAAAATCCGTACGTGTTAGCCTCTAGTATTATTGAAAATGGTCGCTCATGGCTATTTTCAAGGTCGCTCATGGCTATTTTCATAAAAAATGGGGGTTGTGTGGCCATTTATCATCGACCAGAGGCTCATACACCTCACCCCACATATGTTTCCTTGCCATAGATCACATTCTTGGATTTCTGGTGGAGACCATTTCTTGGTCAAAAATCCGTAGGTGTTAGCCTTTAGTGTCATTGAAAATGGTCATTCATGGCTATTTTCGACAAAAATTAGGGTTGTGTGGACATTGATCGTCGACTAGAGGCTCATACACCTCACCCCACATATGTTTCCTTGCCATAGATCACATTCTTGGATTTCTGGTGGAGACCATTTCTTGGTCAAAAATCCGTAGGTGTTAGCCTTCGGTATTATTGAAAATGGTCGTTCATGGCTATTTTCGACAAAAATGGGGGTTGTGTGGCTATTTTCGGCAAAATGGGGGTTGTGTGGCCATTGATCGTCGACCAGAGGCTCATACACCTCACCCCACATATGTTTCCTTGTCGTAGATCACATTCTTGGATTTCTGGTGGAGACCATTTCTTTGTCAAAAATCCGTAGGTGTTAGCCTTCGATATTATTGAAAATGGTCGTTCATGGCTATTTTCGACAAAAATGGGGGTTGTGTGGCCATTGATCATCGACCAGAGGCTCATACACCTCACCCCACATATGTTTCCTTGCCATAGATCACATTCTTGGATTTCTGGTGGAGACCATTTCTTGGTCAAAAATCCGTAGGTGTTAGCCTTCGGTATTATTGAAAATGGTCGTTCATGGCTATTTTCGACAAAAATGAGGGTTGTGTGGCCATTGATCATTGACCAGACGCTCATACACCTCACCCCACATATGTTTCCTTGCCATAGATCACATTCTTGGATTTCTGGTGGAGACCATTTCTTGGTCTAAAATCCGTAGGTGTTAGCCTCTAGTATTATTGAAAATGGTCGCTCATGGCTATTTTCAAGGTCGCTCATGACTATTTTCATAAAAAATGGGGGTTGTGTGGCTATTTATCATCGACTAGAGGCTCATAAACCTCACCCCACATATGTTTCCTTTCCATAGATCACATTCTTGGATTTCTGGTGGAGACCATTTCTTGGTCAAAAATCCGTAGGTGTTAGCCTTCGATATTATTGAAAATGGTCGTTCATGGCTATTTTCGACAAAAATGGGGGTTGTGTGGCCATTGATCATCGACCAGACGCTCATACACCTCACCCCACATATGTTTCCTTGCCATAGATCACATTCTTGGATTTCTGGTGGAGACCATTTCTTGGTCAAAAATCCGATCGTGTTAGCCTTCGGTATTTTTGAAAATGGTCATTCATGGCTATTTTCGACAAAAATGGGGGTTGTGTGGCCATTGATCATCGACGAGTGGATCGTACACCTCACTCCACATATGTTTCCTTGCTATAGATCACATTCTTGGATTTCTGGTGGAGACCATTTCTTGGTCAAAAATCCGTAGGTGTTAGCCTTCGGTATTATTGAAAATGGTCGTTCATGGCTATTTTCGACAAAAATGGGGGTTGTGTGGCCATTGATCATCAACCAGACGCTCATACACCTCACCCCACATATGTTTCCTTGCCATAGATCACATTCTTGGATTTCTGGTGGAGACCATTTCTTGGTTAAAAACTCGTACGTGTTAGCCTTCGGTATTATTGAAAATGGTCATTCATGGCTATTTTCGGCAAAATGGGGGTTGTGTGGCCATTGATCATCGACCAGAGGCTCGTACACCTCACCCCACATATGTTTCCTTGCCATAGATCACATTCTTGGATTTCTGGTGGAGACCATTTCTTGGTCAAAAATCCGTAGGTGTTAGCCTTCGGTATTATTGAAAATGGTCGTTCATGGCTATTTTCGACAAAAATGGGGGTTGTGTGGCCATTGATCATCGACCAGACGCTCATACACCTCGCCCCACATATGTTTCCTTGCCATAGATCACATTCTTGGATTTCTGGTGGAGACCATTTCTTGGTTAAAAACTCGTACGTGTTAGCCTTCGGTATTATTGAAAATGGTCATTCATGGCTATTTTCGGCAAAATGGGGGTTGTGTGGCCATTGATCATCGACCAGAGGCTCGTACACCTCACCCCACATATGTTTCCTTGCCATAGATCACATTCTTGGATTTCTGGTGGAGACCATTTCTTGGTCAAAAATCCGTAGGTGTTAGCCTTCGGTATTATTGAAAATGGTCGTTCATGGCTATTTTCGACAAAAATGGGGGTTGTGTGGCCATTGATCATCGTCCAGAGGCTCGTACACCTCACCCCACATATGTTTCCTTGCCATAGATCACATTCTTGGATTTCTGGTGGAGACCATTTTGGTCAAAAATCCGTAGGTGTTAGCATTTGGTATTATTGAAAATGTCGTTCATGGCTATTTTCAAGGTCGCTCATGGCTATTTTCATAAAAAATGGGGGTTGTGTGGCCATTGATCATCGACCAGACGCTCATACACCTCACCGCACATATGTTTCCTTGCCATAGATTACATTCTTGGATTTCTGGTGGAAACCATTTCTTGGTTAAAAACTCGTACGTGTTAGCCTTCGGTATTATTGAAAATGGTCATTCATGGCTATTTTCGGCAAAATGGGGGTTGTGTGGCCATTGATCGTCGACCAGAGGCTCATACACCTCACCCCACATATGTTTCCTTGTCGTAGATCACATTCTTGGATTTCTGGTGGAGACCATTTCTTGGTCAAAAATCCGTAGGTGTTAGCCTTCGATATTATTGAAAATGGTCGTTCATGGCTATTTTCGACAAAAATGGGGGTTGTGTGGCCATTGATCATCGACCAGAGGCTCATACACCTCACCCCACATATGTTTCCTTGCCATAGATCACATTCTTGGATTTCTGGTGGAGACCATTGAAAGTCGCCTAGAGGGGGGGGGGTGAATAGGGCGAAACTGAAATTTACAAATATAAACACAACTACAAGCCGGGTTAGCGTTAGTAATAAAGAAACGAGTCCGCGAGAGAGGGTGGAAAACAAATCGCAAGCAAATGAAGAGTGTGACACGCGGATTTGTTTTACCGAGGTTCGGTTCTTGCAAACCTACTCCCAGTTGAGGAGGCCACAAAGGCCGGGTCTCTTTCAACCCTTCCCTCTCTCAAACGATCCCACGGATCGAGTGAGCTTTCTCTTCTCAATCACTTGGAACACAAAGTTCCCACAAGGGCCACCACACAATTGGTGCCTCTTGCCTCGATTACAAGTGAGTGCTTGATCGTAATGAAAGAATCAAGAAAGCACGATTGCAAAAAGGCCAAGCGACAAGAGCGACGAATAACACACGGATCACTTTCTCTCTCAAGTCACTAATCACTAATGATCTCTTTTCTCAATTGTGAAACTTGGAGAGATGGAGGCTTTGAATGTGTCTTGGAATGGAATGCTAGCTCTTGTATTGAATGTTGAAGGTTGGAATGCTTGGATGAAGTGAATGGAGGTGGTTGGGGTTGTATTTATAGCCACCAACCACTTCCTAGCCGTTGCTCCATTCTGCTGAGCGCGGACGGTCCGCGTGCCAGGTCTGGACGGTCCGCCCCAGTAGATCAACGGCTGAAAATGCAACGGTCAGCAGTAACGGCTATATCAACGGCTATATTGCATTTAATGCGTTGTTAGATGTCAGATAGACCCAGTCGCGGACGGTCCGCGATCCTGGCCCGGACGGTCCGCGAACCCGCTATAATTCATTTCTCCGAACCCGTCACCTTCGGGTTTTTTCGGTTTCTCACCTACCGGACGGTCCGCGCCAGAGGCCGGACGGTCCGCGCAAGGGCTCGGATGGTCTTTGCTTTTCCTCCGGACAGTCCATAGTGTAGACTTCGATTTTTGCATTGGTTCTGGCCGAGTGACATCCTTGTGTCGCGGACGGTCCGCCGCAAGGGCCCGGACAGTCCGCGCTTGGCCTGTTTTTCCAAAAAGCTTCTCCTGTCCGGAATAATCTACAGTATTTCGGACAGTCGATTTAGTATGGTTATAGATGAACCTTTGGCACCTGTAGAACATATAATCTAGAGCAAAACTAGTCAGTCCAATTGTTTGTGTTGGGCAATTCAACCACCAAAATTATATAGGAACTAGGTGTAAGCCTAATTCCCTTTCAATCTCCCCCTTTTTGGTGATTGATGCCAACACAAACCAAAGCAAATGTAGAAGTGCATAATTGAACTAGTTTGCATAATGTAAGTGCAAAGGTTGCTTGGAATTGAGCCAATATAAATGCTTACAAGATATGCATGGATTGTTTCTTCATTTTTAACATTTTGGACCACGCTTGCACCACATGTTTTGTTTTTGCAAAATCTTTTGTAAATCTTTTCAAAGTTCTTTTGCAAATAGTAAGATTTTGAGAAGCATTTTCAAGATTTGAAATTTTCTCCCCCTGTTTCAAATGCTTTTCCTTTGACTAAACAAAACTCCCCCTAAATGAGATTCTCCTCTTAGTGTTCAAGAGGGTTTTGATGTATCATTTTGAAATACTACTTTCTCCCCCTTTTGAACACAATAGGATACCAATTGAAAATATTCAACACTTAAGTTAAGTTTTTGAAATTGGTGGTGGTGCGGTCCTTTTGCTTTGGGCTCTTACTTTCTCCCCCTTTGGCATGAATCGCCAAAAACGGAATCATTAGAGCCCTCGAAGTGCTTTCTTCCCCTTTGGTCATAAATAAATGAGTTAAGATTATACCAAAGACGAAGTCCTTTTGCTTGGTGCTCAAGTTTTCTCCCCCTTGAACGGAGAGTTGCTTGGAGCGACGGCGAAGGATGAGTTACGTAGTGGAAGCCTTTGTCTTCGCCGAAGACTCCAATTCCCTTTCAATACACCTATGACTTGGTTTGAAATAGACTTGAAAACACATTAGTCATAGCATATGAAAGAGACATGATCAAAGGTATATAAAATGAGCTATATGTGCAAGCTAGCAAAAGAAATTGCGCGAATCAAGAATATTAAGCTCATGCCTAAGTTTGTTAAAAGATTGTTCATCAAGAGGCTTGGTAAAGATATCGGCTAATTGATCTTTAGTATTAATGTAAGAAATCTCGATATCTCCCTTTTGTTGGTGATCCCTCAAAAAGTGATACCGAATGGCTATGTGTTTAGTGCGGCTATGCTCGACGGGATTGTCGGCCATTTTGATTGCACTCTCATTATCACATAGCAAAGGAACTTTGGTTAATTTGTAACCGTAGTCCCGCAGGGTTTGCCTCATCCAAAGCAATTGCGCGCAACAATGGCCTGCGGCAATATACTCGGCTTCGGCGGTGGAAAGAGCGACCGAATTTTGCTTCTTTGAAGCCCAAGACACCAAGGATCTTCCCAAGAACTGGCAAGTCCCCGATGTGCTCTTCCTATTGATTTTACACCCCGCCCAATCGGCATCCGAATAACCAATCAAATCAAATGTGGATCCCCAAGGATACCAAAGCCCAAACTTAGGAGTATAAGCCAAATATCTCAAGATTCGTTTTACGGCCGTAAGGTGAGCTTCCTTAGGGTCGGCTTGGAATCTTGCACACATGCATACGGAAAGCATAATATCCGGTCGAGATGCACATAAATAGAGTAAAGAACCTATCATCGACCGGTATACCTTTTGATCCACGGACTTACCTCCCGTGTCGAGGTCGAGATGCCCATTAGTTCCCATGGGTGTCTTGATGGGTTTGGCATCCTTCATCCCAAACTTGGTTAGAATGTCTTGAGTGTACTTCGTTTGGCTGATGAAGGTGCCCTCTTGGAGTTGTTTGACTTGGAATCCTAGAAAATACTTCAACTCCCCCATCATAGACATCTCGAACTTGTGTGTCATGATCCTACTAAACTCTTCACATGTAGACTCATTAGTAGACCCAAATATAATATCATCAACATAAATTTGGCATACAAACAAGTCATTTTCAAGAGTTTTAGTAAAGAGTGTGGGATCGGCCTTTCCGACTTTGAAGCCATTTGCAATAAGGAAATCTCTAAGGCATTCATACCATGCTCTTGGGGCTTGCTTGAGCCCATAAAGCGCCTTAGAGAGCTTATAGACATGGTTAGGATACTCACTGTCTTCAAAGCCGGGAGGTTGCTCAACATAGACCTCTTCCTTGATTGGTCCATTGAGGAAGGCACTTTTCACGTCCATTTGATAAAGCTTAAAGCCATGGTAAGTAGCATAGGCCAATAATATTCGAATTGACTCAAGCCTAGCTACGGGTGCATAGGTTTCACCGAAATCCAAACCTTCGACTTGGGAGTATCCCTTGGCCACAAGTCGAGCTTTGTTCCTTGTCAGCACACCTTGCTCATCTTGCTTGTTGCGGAAGACCCATTTGGTTCCTACAACATTTTGGTTAGGACGTGGAACTAAATGCCATACCTCATTCCTAGTGAAGTTGTTGAGTTCCTCTTGCATTGCCACCACCCAATCCGAATCTTGAAGTGCTTCCTCTACCCTGTGTGGCTCAATAGAGGAAACAAATGAGTAATGTTCGCAAAAGTGTGCAACACGAGATCTAGTGGTTACCCCCTTATGAATGTCGCCGAGGATGGTGTCGACGGGGTGATCTCGTTGGATTGCTTGGTGGACTCTTGGGTGTGGCGGCCTTTGCTCTTCATCCTCCTTGTCTTCCTCATTTGCATCTCCCCCTTGATCATTGCCATCATCTTGAGGTGGCTCATTTGCTTGATCTTCTACTTCATCAACTTGAGCTTCATCCTCATTTTGAGTTGGTGGAGATGCTTGCGTGGAGGAGGATGGTTGATCTTGTGTGTTTGGAGGCTCTTTGGATTCCTTAGGACACACATCCCCAATGGACATGTTCCTTAACGCGATGCACGGAGCCTCGTCATCACCTATCTCATCAAGATCAACATGCTCTACTTGAGAGCCGTTAGTTTCATCAAACACAACGTCACATGAGACTTCAACTAGTCCGGTGGACTTGTTAAAGACCCTATATGCCCTTGTGTTTGAGTCATAACCAAGTAAAAAGCCTTCTACAGTCTTAGGAGCAAATTTAGATTTTCTACCTCTTTTAACTAGAATAAAGCATTTGCTACCAAAGACTCTAAAATATGAAATGTTGGGCTTTTTACCGGTTAGGAGTTCATACGATGTCTTCTTGAGGATTCGGTGAAGATATAACCGGTTGATGGCGTAGCAAGCGGTGTTGACCGCCTCGGCCCAAAACCGATCCGATGTCTTGTACTCATCAAGCATGGTCCTTGCCATGTCCAATAGAGTTCTATTCTTCCTCTCCACTACACCATTTTGTTGAGGTGTGTAGGGAGAAGAGAACTCATGCTTGATTCCCTCCTCCTCAAGGAAGCCTTCGATTTGAGAGTTCTTGAACTCCGTCCCGTTGTCGCTTCTAATTTTCTTGATCCTTAAGCCGAACTCATTTTGAGCCCGTCTCAAGAATCCCTTTAAGGTTTCTTGGGTTTGAGATTTTTCCTGTAAAAAGAATACCCAAGTGAAGCGAGAATAATCATCCACAATAACTAGACAGTACTTACTCTCGCCGATGCTTATGTAGGCTATTGGGCCGAATAGATCCATGTGCAGGAGCTCCAGTGGCCTGTCGGTCGTCATTATGTTCTTATGCGGATGATGAGAGCCAACTTGCTTTCCTGCTTGGCATGCACTACAAATCCTGTCTTTCTCAAAATGAACATTTGTTAGTCCTAAAATGTGTTCTCCCTTTAGAAGCTTATGAAGATTCTTCATCCCAACATGAGCTAGTCGGCGGTGCCAGAGCCAACCCATGTTAGTCTTAGCAATTAAGCAAGTGTCGAGTTCAGCTCTATCAAAATCTACCAAGTATAGCTGACCCTCTAACACTCCCTTAAATGCTATTGAATCATCACTTCTTCTAAAGACAGTGACACCTATATCAGTGAATAGACAGTTGTAGCCCATTTGACATAATTGGGAAACAGAAAGCAAGTTGTAATCTAAGGAATCAACAAGAAAAACATTGGAAATGGAATGGTCCGGAGATATAGCAATTTTACCCAAACCTTTGACCAAACCTTGATTTCCATCCCCGAATGTGATAGCTCGTTGGGGATCTTGGTTTTTCTCATAGGAGGAGAACATTTTCTTCTCCCCTGTCATGTGGTTCGTGCACCCGCTGTCGAGTATCCAACTTGAGCCCCTGGATGCATAAACGTACAAAACAAGTTTAGTTCTTGACTTTAGGTACCCAAATGGTTTTGGGTCCTTTGGCATTAGACACAAGAACTTTGGGTACCCAAACACAAGTCTTTGACCCCTTGTGCTTGCCCCCAACATATTTGGCAACTACCTTGCCGGATTTGTTAGTTAAAACATAAGATGCATCAAAAGTTTTAAAGGAAATGTTTTGATCATTTGATGCACTAGGAGTTTTCTTTCTAGACAACCTAGCACGGGTTGGTTGCCTAGAGCTAGATGTCTCACTCTTATACATAAAAGCATGGTTAGAACCAGAGTGAGACTTCCTAGAATGAATTTTTCTAATTTTCTCCTCGGGATAACCGGCAGGGTATAAAATGTAACCCTCGTTATCCTGAGGCATGGGAGCCTTGCCCTTAACAAAATTGGACAATCTTTTAGGAGGGGCATTAAGTTTGACATTGTCTCCCCTTTGGAAGCCAATGCCATCCTTGATGCCAGGGCGTCTCCCATTATAAAGCATGCTACGAGCAAATTTAAATTTCTCATTTTCTAGGTTGTGCTCGGCAATTTTAGCATCTAATTTAGCTATATGATCATTTTGTTGTTTAATTAAAATCATGTGATCATGAATAGCATCTACATCAATATCTCTACATCTAGTGCAAATAGTGACATGCTCAATGGTAGATGTAGAGGGTTTGCAAGAATTAAGTTCAACAATCTTAGCATGAAGTATATCATTCTTATCTCTAAGATCGGAAATTGTAATTTTGCAAACATCAAAATCTTTAGCCTTAGCAAGCAATTTTTTATTTTCATCTCTAAGGCTAGCAAGGGAAATGTTTAATTCATCAATCCTAGCAAGCAAATCATCATTATTATCTCTAGGATTGGGAATTGAAACATTGCAAACATGTGAATCAACCTTATTTAAACTAGCATTTTCATTCCTAAGGTTGTCAATCATCTCACGGCAAGTGCTTAGCTCACTAGATAATTTTTCACATTTTTCTACTTCTAGAGCATAAGCATTTTTAACCTTAACATGCTTCTTATTTTCTTTAATAAGGAAGTCCTCTTGGGTGTCCAAGAGATCATCCTTTTCATTAATGGCACTAATCAATTCATTAAGTTTTTCTTTTTGTTGCATGTTGAGGTTGGCAAAAAGAGAGCGCAAGTTATCCTCCTCATCACTAGCATTATCATCACTAGAAGACTCATATTTAGTGGATGATTTGGATTTTACCTTCTTTTTGCCATCCTTTGCCATGAGGCACTTGTGGCCGACGTTTGGGAAGAGAAGTCCCTTGGTGACGGCGATGTTGGCGGCGTCCTCGTCGTCGGAGGAGTCGCTTGAGCTTTCGTCGGAATCCCACTCCCGACAAACATGGGCATCTCCGCCCTTCTTCTTGTAGTACCTCTTCTTCTCCTTTCTTCTCCCTTTCTTGTCGTTGCCTCGGTCACTGTCACTTGATATAGGACATTTAGCAATAAAATGACCGGGCTTACCACATTTGTAGCAAACCTTCTTGGAGCGGGACTTGTAGTCTTTCCCCCTCCTCTGTTTGAGGATTTGGCGGAAGCTCTTGATGACTAGCGCCATTTCTTCATTGTCAAGCTTGGAGGCGTCTATTGGTTGTCGATTTGGTGTAGACTCCTCCTTCTTTTCTTCCGTCGCTTTGAATGCGACGGGTTGAGCTTCGGATGTAGATGGATCATCAAGCTCGTTGATCTTCCTTGAGCCTTCGACCATGCACTCAAAACTTACAAAATGCCCGATAACTTCCTCGGGGGTCATTTTAGTATATCTACGATTACCATGAATTAATTGAACTTGAGTAGGGTTAAGGAAAATAAGAGATCTTAGAATAACCTTAACCACCTCGTGGTCATCCCACTTTACGCTCCCGAGGTTGCGCACTTGGTTCACCAAGGTCTTGAGCCGGTTGTACATATGTTGTGGCTCCTCCCCTTTGCGAAGCCGGAACCGACCGAGCTCCCCCTCTATCGTTTCCCGCTTGGTGATCTTGGTGAGCTCGTCTCCCTCGTGCGCGGTTTTGAGCACATCCCAAACCTCCTTGGCGCTCTTCAACCCTTGAACTTTGTTATACTCCTCTCTACTCAAAGAGGCGAGGAGTATTGTTGTCGCTTGAGAGTTGAAGTGCTCGATTTGGGCCACCTCATCCTCGTCATAGTCTTTATCCCCTACTGACGGTACCTGTGCACCAAACTCAACAACATCCCATATACTTTTGTGGAGTGAGGTTAGATGAAATCTCATTAAATCACTCCACCTATCATAATCTTCACCATCAAAAGTTGGTGGTTTGCCTAATGGGACGGAAAGTAGAGGTGCATGTTTAGAAATGCGAGAATAGTGTAGGGGGGTCTTACTAAACTTCTTACGCTCTTGGCATTTAGAAGTTACGGAGGGCGCATCGGAGTCGGAGGTTGATGTTGATGAAGTGTCGGTCTCGTAGTAGACCACTTTCCTCATCCTCTTTTGCTTGTCCCCGCTTCGATGCGGCTTGTGGGAAGAAGATTTTTCCTTCTTCTCTTTGTGGTGAGAAGAAGATTTCTTCTCCTTCCCTTTGTTGGAGGAGCTCTTTTTCTTCTCCCTCCTTTTGGTGCGGGACTCTTCCGATGAAGTGCTCCCGTGGCTTGTAGTGGGCTTTTCGCCGGTCTCCATCTCCTTCTTGGCGTGATCTCCCGACATCACTTCGAGCGGTTAGGCTCTAATGAAGCACCGAGCTTTGATACCAATTGAAAGTCGCCTAGAGGGGGGGTGAATAGGGCGAAACTGAAATTTACAAATATAAACACAACTACAAGCCGGGTTAGCGTTAGTAATAAAGAAACGAGTCCGCGAGAGAGGGTGGAAAACAAATCGCAAGCAAATGAAGAGTGTGACACGCGGATTTGTTTTACCGAGGTTCGGTTCTTGCAAACCTACTCCCCGTTGAGGAGGCCACAAAGGCCGGGTCTCTTTCAACCCTTCCCTCTCTCAAACGATCCCACGGATCGAGTGAGCTTTCTCTTCTCAATCACTTGGAACACAAAGTTCCCACAAGGGCCACCACACAATTGGTGCCTCTTGTCTCGATTACAAGTGAGTGCTTGATCGTAATGAAAGAATCAAGAAAGCACGATTGCAAAAAGGCCAAGCGACAAGAGCGACGAATAACACACGGATCACTTTCTCTCTCAAGTCACTAATCACTAATGATCTCTTTTCTCAATTGTGAAACTTGGAGAGATGGAGGCTTTGAATGTGTCTTGGAATGGAATGCTAGCTCTTGTATTGAATGTTGAAGGTTGGAATGCTTGGATGAAGTGAATGGAGGTGGTTGGGGTTGTATTTATAGCCACCAACCACTTCCTAGCCGTTGCTCCATTCTGCTGAGCGCGGACGGTCCGCGTGCCAGGTCCGGACGGTCCGCCCCAGTAGATCAACGGCTGAAAATGCAACGGTCAGCAGTAACGGCTATATCAACGGCTATATTGCATTTAATGCGTTGTCAGATGTCAGACAGACCCAGTCGCGGACGGTCCGCGATCCTGGCCCGGACGGTCCGCGAACCCGCTATAATTCATTTCTCCGAACCCGTCACCTTCGGGTTTTTCGGTTTCTCACCTACCGGACGGTCCGCGCCAGAGGCCGGACGGTCCGCGCAAGGGCTCGGTCGGTCTTTGCTTTTCCTCCGGACAGTCCATAGTGTAGACTTCGATTTTTGCATTGGTTCTGGCCGAGTGACATCCTTGTGTCGCGGACGGTCCACCGCAAGGGCCCGGACAGTCCGCGCTTGGCCTGTTTTTCCAAAAAGCTTCTCCTGTCCGGAATAATCTACGGTATTTCGGACAGTCGATTTAGTATGGTTATAGATGAACCTTTGGCACTTGTAGAACATATAATCTAGAGCAAAACTAGTCAGTCCAATTGTTTGTGTTGGGCAATTCAACCACCAAAATTATATAGGAACTAGGTGTAAGCCTAATTCCCTTTCAATCTCCCCCTTTTTGGTGATTGATGCCAACACAAACCAAAGCAAATGTAGAAGTGCATAATTGAACTAGTTTGCATAATGTAAGTGCAAAGGTTGCTTGGAATTGAGCCAATATAAATGCTTACAAGATATGCATGGATTGTTTCTTCATTTTTAATATTTTGGACCACGCTTGCACCACATGTTTTGTTTTTGCAAAATCTTTTGTAAATCTTTTCAAAGTTCTTTTGCAAATAGTCAAAGGCAAATGAATAAGATTTTGAGAAGCATTTTCAAGATTTGAAATTTTCTCCCCCTGTTTCAAATGCTTTTCCTTTGACTAAACAAAACTCCCCCTAAATGAGATTCTCCTCTTAGTGTTCAAGAGGGTTTTGATGTATCATTTTGAAATACTACTTTCTCCCCCTTTTGAACACAATAGGATACCAATTGAAAATATTCAACACTTAAGTTAAGTTTTTGAAATTGGTGGTGGTGCGGTCCTTTTGCTTTGGGCTCTTACTTTCTCCCCCTTTGGCATGAATCGCCAAAAACGGAATCATTAGAGCCCTCGAAGTGCTTTCTTCCCCTTTGGTCATAAATAAATGAGTTAAGATTATACCAAAGACGAAGTCCTTTTGCTTGGTGCTCAAGTTTTCTCCCCCTTGAACGGAGAGTTGCTTGGAGCGACGGCGAAGGATGAGTTACGTAGTGGAAGCCTTTGTCTTCGCCGAAGACTCCAATTCCGTTTCAATACACCTATGACTTGGTTTGAAATAGACTTGAAAACACATTAGTCATAGCATATGAAAGAGACATGATCAAAGGTATATAAAATGAGCTATATGTGCAAGCTAGCAAAAGAAATTGCGCGAATCAAGAATATTGAGCTCATGCCTAAGTTTGTTAAAAGATTGTTCATCAAGAGGCTTGGTAAAGATATCGGCTAATTGATCTTTAGTATTAATGTAAGAAATCTCGATATCTCCCTTTTGTTGGTGATCCCTCAAAAAGTGATACCGAATGGCTATGTGTTTAGTGCGGCTACGCTCGACGAGATTGTCGGCCATTTTGATTGCACTCTCATTATCACATAGCAAAGGAACTTTGGTTAATTTGTAACCGTAGTCCCGCAGGGTTTGCCTCATCCAAAGCAATTGCGCGCAACAATGGCCTGCAGCAATATACTCGGCTTCGGCGGTGGAAAGAGCGACCGAATTTTGCTTCTTTGAAGCCCAAGACACCAAGGATCTTCCCAAGAACTGGCAAGTCCCCGATGTGCTCTTCCTATTGATTTTACACCCCGCCCAATCGGCATCCGAATAACCAATCAAATCAAATGTGGATCCCCAAGGATACCAAAGCCCAAACTTAGGAGTATAAGCCAAATATCTCAAGATTCGTTTTACGGCCGTAAGGTGAGCTTCCTTAGGGTCGGCTTGGAATCTTGCACACATGCATACGGAAAGCATAATATCCGGTCGAGATGCACATAAATAGAGTAAAGAACCTATCATCGACCGGTATACCTTTTGATCCACGAACTTACCTCCCGTGTCGAGGTCGAGATGCCCATTAGTTCCCATGGGTGTCTTGATGGGTTTGGCATCCTTCATCCCAAACATGGTTAGAATGTCTTTAGTGTACTTCGTTTGGCTGATGAAGGTGCCCTCTTGGAGTTGTTTGACTTGGAATCCTAGAAAATACTTCAACTCCCCCATCATAGACATCTCGAACTTCTGTGTCATGATCCTACTAAACTCTTCACATGTAGACTCATTAGTAGACCCAAATATAATATCATCAACATAAATTTGGCATACAAACAAGTCATTTTCAAGAGTTTTAGTAAAGAGTGTGGGATCGGCCTTTCCGACTTTGAAGCCATTTGCAATAAGGAAATCTCTAAGGCATTCATACCATGCTCTTGGGGCTTGCTTGAGCCCATAAAGCGCCTTAGAGAGCTTATAGACATGGTTAGGATACTCACTGTCTTCAAAGCCGGGAGGTTGCTCAACATAGACCTCTTCCTTGATTGGTCCATTGAGGAAGGCACTTTTCACGTCCATTTGATAAAGCTTAAAGCCATGGTAAGTAGCATAGGCCAATAATATTCGAATTGACTCAAGCCTAGCTACGGGTGCATAGGTTTCACCGAAATCCAAACCTTCGACTTGGGAGTATCCCTTGGCCACAAGTCGAGCTTTGTTCCTCGTCACCACACCATGCTCATCTTGCTTGTTGCGGAAGACCCATTTGGTTCCTACAACATTTTGGTTAGGACGTGGAACTAAATGCCATACCTCATTCCTAGTGAAGTTGTTGAGTTCCTCTTGCATTGCCACCACCCAATCCGAATCTTGAAGTGCTTCCTCTACCCTGTGTGTCTCAATAGAGGAAACAAACGAGTAATGTTCGCAAAAGTGTGCAACACGAGATCTAGTGGTTACCCCCTTATGAATGTCGCCGAGGATGGTGTCGACGGGGTGATCTCGTTGGATTGCTTGGTGGACTCTTGGGTGTGGCGGCCTTTGCTCTTCATCCTCCTTGTCTTCCTCATTTGCATCTCCCCCTTGATCATTGCCATCATCTTGAGGTGGCTCATTTGCTTGATCTTCTACTTCATCAACTTGAGCTTCATCCTCATTTTGAGTTGGTGGAGATGCTTGCGTGGAGGAGGATGGTTGATCTTGTGTGTTTGGAGGCTCTTTGGATTCCTTAGGACACACATCCCCGATGGACATGTTCCTTAACGCGATGCACGGAGCCTCGTCATCACCTATCTCATCAAGATCAACATGCTCTACTTGAGAGCCGTTAGTTTCATCAAACACAACGTCACATGAGACTTCAACTAGTCCGGTGGACTTGTTAAAGACCCTATATGCCCTTGTGTTTGAGTCATAACCAAGTAAAAAGCCTTCTACAGTCTTAGGAGCAAATTTAGATTTTCTACCTCTTTTAACTAGAATAAAGCATTTGCTACCAAAGACTCTAAAATATGAAATGTTGGGCTTTTTACCGGTTAGGAGTTCATACGATGTCTTCTTGAGGATTCGGTGAAGATATAACCGGTTGATGGTGTAGCAAGCGGTGTTGACCGCCTCGGCCCAAAACCGATCCGAAGTCTTGTACTCATCAAGCATGGTCCTTGCCATGTCCAATAGAGTTCTATTCTTCCTCTCCACTACACCATTTTGTTGAGGTGTGTAGGGAGAAGAGAACTCATGCTTGATTCCCTCCTCCTCAAGGAAGCCTTCGATTTGAGAGTTCTTGAACTTCGTCCCGTTGTCGCTTCTAATTTTCTTGATCCTTAAGTCGAACTCATTTTGAGCCCGTCTCAAGAATCCCTTTAAGGTTTCTAGGGTTTGAGATTTTTCCTGTAAAAAGAATACCCAAGTGAAGCGAGAATAATCATCCACAATAACTAGACAGTACTTACTCCCGCCGATGCTTATGTAGGCTATTGGGCCGAATAGATCCATGTGCAGGAGCTCCAGTGGCCTGTCGGTCGTCATTATGTTCTTATGCGGATGATGAGAGCCAACTTGCTTTCCTGCTTGGCATGCGCTACAAATCCTGTCTTTCTCAAAATGAACATTTGTTAGTCCTAAAATGTGTTCTCCCTTTAGAAGCTTATGAAGATTCTTCATCCCAACATGAGCTAGTCGGCGGTGCCAGAGCCAACCCATGTTAGTCTTAGCAATTAAGCAAGTGTCGAGTTCAGCTCTATCAAAATCTACCAAGTATAGCTGACCCTCTAACACTCCCTTAAATGCTATTGAATCATCACTTCTTCTAAAGACAGTGACACCTATATCAGTGAATAGACAGTTGTAGCCCATTTGACATAATTGGGAAACAGAAAGCAAGTTGTAATCTAAGGAATCAACAAGAAAAACATTGGAAATGGAATGGTCCGGAGATATAGCAATTTTACCCAAACCTTTGACCAAACCTTGATTTCCATCCCCGAATGTGATAGCTCGTTGGGGATCTTGGTTTTTCTCATAGGAGGAGAACATTTTCTTCTCCCCTGTCATGTGGTTCGTGCACCCGCTGTCGAGTATCCAACTTGAGCCCCCGGATGCATAAACGTACAAAACAAGTTTAGTTCTTGACTTTAGGTACCCAAATGGTTTTGGGTCCTTTGGCATTAGACACAAGAACTTTGGGTACCCAAACACAAGTCTTTGACCCCTTGTGCTTGCCCCCAACATATTTGGCAACTACCTTGCCGGATTTGTTAGTTAAAACATAAGATGCATCAAAAGTTTTAAAGGAAATGTTTTGATCATTTGATGCACTAGGAGTTTTCTTTCTAGACAACCTAGCACGGGTTGGTTGCCTAGAGCTAGATGTCTCACTCTTATACATAAAAGCATGGTTAGAACCAGAGTGAGACTTCCTAGAATGAATTTTTCTAATTTTGTCCTCGGGATAACCGGCAGGGTATAAAATGTAACCCTCGTTATCCTGAGGCATGGGAGCCTTGCCCTTAACAAAATTGGACAATCTTTTAGGAGGGGCATTAAGTTTGACATTGTCTCCCCTTTGGAAGCCAATGCCATCCTTGATGCCAGGGCGTCTCCCATTATAAAGCATGCTACGAGCAAATTTAAATTTCTCATTTTCTAGGTTGTGCTCGGCAATTTTAGCATCTAATTTAGCTATATGATCATTTTGTTGTTTAATTAAAATCATGTGATCATGAATAGCATCTACATCAATATCTCTACATCTAGTGCAAATAGTGACATGCTCAATGGTAGATGTAGAGGGTTTGCAAGAATTAAGTTCAACAATCTTAGCATGAAGTATATCATTCTTATCTCTAAGATCGGAAATTGTAATTTTGCAAACATCAAAATCTTTAGCCTTAGCAAGCAATTTTTTATTTTCATCTCTAAGGCTAGCAAGGGAAATGTTTAATTCATCAATCCTAGCAAGCAAATCATCATTATTATCTCTAGGATTGGGAATTGAAACATTGCAAACATGTGAATCAACCTTATTTAAACTAGCATTTTCATTCCTAAGGTTGTCAATCATCTCACGGCAAGTGCTTAGCTCACTAGATAATTTTTCACATTTTTCTACTTCTAGAGCATAAGCATTTTTAACCTTAACATGCTTCTTATTTTCTTTAATAAGGAAGTCCTCTTGGGTGTCCAAGAGATCATCCTTTTCATGAATGGCACTAATCAATTCATTAAGTTTTTCTTTTTGTTGCATGTTGAGGTTGGCAAAAAGAGAGCGCAAGTTATCCTCCTCATCACTAGCATTATCATCACTAGAAGACTCATATTTAGTGAATGATTTGGATTTTACCTTCTTTTTGCCGTCCTTTGCCATGAGGCACTTGTGGCCGACGTTTGGGAAGAGAAGTCCCTTGGTGACGGCGATGTTGGCGGCGTCCTCGTCGTCGGAGGAGTCGCTTGAGCTTTCGTCGGAATCCCACTCCCGACAAACATGGGCATCTCCGCCCTTCTTCTTGTAGTACCTCTTCTCCTTTCTTCTCCCTTTCTTGTCGTTGCCTCGGTCACTGTCACTTGATATAGTACATTTAGCAATAAAATGACCGGGCTTACCACATTTTTAGCAAACCTTCTTGGAGCGGGACTTGTAGTCTTTCCCCCTCCTCTGTTTGAGGATTTGGCGGAAGCTCTTGATGACTAGCGCCATTTCTTCATTGTCAAGCTTGGAGGCGTCTATTGGTTGTCGATTTGGTGTAGACTCCTCCTTCTTTTCTTCCGTCGCTTTGAATGCGACGGGTTGAGCTTCGGATGTAGATGGATCATCAAGCTCGTTGATCTTCCTTGAGCCTTCGACCATGCACTCAAAACTTACAAAATGCCCGATAACTTCCTCGGGGGTCATTTTAGTATATCTACGATTACCATGAATTAATTGAACTTGAGTAGGGTTAAGGAAAATAAGAGATCTTAGAATAACCTTAACCACCTCGTGGTCATCCCACTTTACACTCCCGAGGTTGCGCACTTGGTTCACCAAGGTCTTGAGCCGGTTGTACATATGTTGTGGCTCCTCCCCTTTGCGAAGCCGAAACCGACCGAGCTCCCCCTCGATCGTTTCTCGCTTGGTGATCTTGGTGAGCTCGTCTCCCTCGTGCGTGGTTTTGAGCACATCCCAAACCTCCTTGGCGCTCTTCAACCCTTGAATTTTGTTATACTCCTCTCTACTCAAAGAGGCGAGGAGTATTGTTGTCGCTTGAGAGTTGAAGTGCTCGATTTGGGCCACCTCATCCTCGTCATAGTCTTTATCCCCTACTGACGGTACCTGTGCACCAAACTCAACAACATCCCATATACTTTTGTGGAGTGAGGTTAGATGAAATCTCATTAAATCACTCCACCTAGCATAATCTTCACCATCAAAAGTTGGTGGTTTGCCTAATGGGACGGAAAGTAGAGGTGCATGTTTAGAAATGCGAGAATAGTGTAGGGGGGTCTTACTAAACTTCTTACGCTCTTGGCGTTTAGAAGTTACGGAGGGCGCATCGAAGTCGGAGGTTGATGTTGATGAAGTGTCGGTCTCGTAGTAGACCACTTTCCTCATCCTCTTTTGCTTGTCCCCGCTTCGATGCGGCTTGTGGGAAGAAGATTTTTCCTTCTTCTCTTTGTGGTGAGAAGAAGATTTCTTCTCCTTCCCTTTGTTGGAGGAGCTCTTCTTCTTCTCCCTCCTTTTGGTGCGGGACTCTTCCGATGAAGTGCTCCCGTGGCTTGTAGTGGGCTTTTCGCCGGTCTCCATCTCCTTCTTGGCGTGATCTCCCGACATCACTTCGAGCGGTTAGGCTCTAATGAAGCACCGAGCTTTGATACCAATTGAAAGTCGCCTAGAGGGGGGGTGTATAGGGCGAAACTGAAATTTACAAATATAAACACAACTACAAGCCGGGTTAGCGTTAGTAATAAAGAAACGAGTCCGCGAGAGAGGGTGGAAAACAAATCGCAAGCAAATGAAGAGTGTGACACGCGGATTTGTTTTACCGAGGTTCGGTTCTTGCAAACCTACTCCCCGTTGAGGAGGCCACAAAGGGCGGGTCTCTTTCAACCCTTCCCTCTCTCAAACGATCCCACGGATCGAGTGAGCTTTCTCTTCTCAATCACTTGGAACACAAAGTTCCCACAAGGGCCACCACACAATTGGTGCCTCTTGCCTCGATTACAAGTGAGTGCTTGATCGTAATGAAAGAATCAAGAAAGCACGATTGCAAAAAGGCCAAGCGACAAGAGCGACGAATAAGACACGGATCACTTTCTCTCTCAAGTCACTAATCACTAATGATCTCTTTTCTCAATTGTGAAACTTGGAGAGATGGAGGCTTTGAATGTGTCTTGGAATGGAATGCTAGCTCTTGTATTGAATGTTGAAGGTTGGAATGCTTGGATGAAGTGAATGGAGGTGGTTGGGGTTGTATTTATAGCCACCAACCACTTCCTAGCCGTTGCTCCATTCTGCTGAGCGCGGACGGTCCGCGTGCCAGGTCCGGACGGTCCGCCCCAGTAGATCAACGGCTGAAAATGCAACGGTCAGCAGTAACGGCTATATCAACGGCTATATTGCATTTAATGCGTTGTCAGATGTCAGACAGACCCAGTCGCGGACGGTCCGCGATCCTGGCCTGGACGGTCCGCGAACCCGCTATAATTCATTTCTCCGAACCCGTCACCTTCGGGTTTTTCGGTTTCTCACCTACCGGACGGTCCGCGCCAGAGGCCGGACGGTCCGCGCAAGGGCTCGGATGGTCTTTGCTTTTCCTCCGGACAGTCCATAGTGTAGACTTCGATTTTTGCATTGGTTCTGGCCGAGTGACATCCTTGTGTCGCGGACGGTCCGCCGCAAGGGCCCGGACAGTCCGCGCTTTGCCTGTTTTTCCAAAAAGCTTCTCCTGTCCGAAATAATCTACGGTATTTCGGACAGTCGATTTAGTATGGTTATAGATGAACCTTTGGCACCTGTAGAACATATAATCTAGAGCAAAACTAGTCAGTCCAATTGTTTGTGTTGGGCAATTCAACCACCAAAATTATATAGGAACTAGGTGTAAGCCTAATTCCCTTTCAACCATTTCTTGGTCAAAAATCCGTAGGTCTTAGCCTCTAGTATTATTGAAAATGGTCGCTCATGGCTATTTTCATAAAAAATGGGGGTTGTGTGGCCATTTATCATCGACTAGAGGCTCATAAACCTCACC
The DNA here is from genome assembly GCF_902167145.1 of Zea mays. Classification (NCBI taxonomy): domain Eukaryota; kingdom Viridiplantae; phylum Streptophyta; class Magnoliopsida; order Poales; family Poaceae; genus Zea; species Zea mays. The sequence goes on from NW_023366874.1 coordinate 31,933, forward strand.
CCACATATGTTTCCTTGCCATAGATTACATTCTTGGATTTCTGGTGGAGACCATTTCTTGGTCAAAAATCCGTAGGTGTTAGCCTTCGGTATTATTGAAAATGGTCGTTCATGGCTATTTTCGACACCCACATATGTTTCCTTGCCATAGATCACATTCTTGGATTTCTGGTGGAGACCATTTCTTGGTCTAAAATCCGTAGGTGTTAGCCTCTAGTATTATTGAAAATGGTCGCTCATGGCTATTTTCAAGGTCGCTCATGGCTATTTTCATAAAAAATGGGGGTTGTGTGGCCATTTATCATCGACTAGAGGCTCATAAACCTCACCCCACATATGTTTCCTTGCCATAGATCACATTCTTGGATTTCTGGTGGAGACCATTTCTTGGTCAAAAACTCGTACGTGTTAGCCTTCGGTATTATTGAAAATGGTCGTTCATGGCTATTTTCGACAAAAATGGGGGTTGTGTGGCCATTGATCATCGACCAGAGGCTCGTACACCTCAACCACATATGTTTCCTTGCCATAGATCACATTCTTGGATTTCTGGTGGAGACCATTTCTTGGTCAAAAATCCGTAGGTGTTAGCCTTCGGTATTATTGAAAATGGTCATTCATGGCTATTTTCGGCAAAATGGGGGTTGTGTGGCCATTGATCATCGACCAGAGGCTCATACACCTCACCCCACATATGTTTCCTTGTCGTAGATCACATTCTTGGATTTCTGGTGGAGACCATTTCTTGGTGAAAAATCCGTAGGTGTTAGCCTTCGATATTATTGAAAATGGTCGTTCATGGCTATTTTCGACAAAAAAGGGGGTTGTGTGGCCATTGATCATCGACCAGAGGCTCATACACCTCACCCCACATATGTTTCCTTGCCATAGATCACATTCTTGGATTTCTGGTGGAGACCATTTCATGGGCAAAAATCCGTAGGTCTTAGCCTCTAGTATTATTGAAAATGGTCGTTCATGGCTATTTTCGACAAAAATGGGGGTTGTGTGGCCATTGATCATCGACCAGACGCTCATACACTTCACCCCACATATGTTTCCTTGCCATAGATCACATTCTTGGATTTCTGGTGGAGACCATTTCTTGGTCAAAAACTCGTACGTGTTAGCCTTCGGTATTATTGAAAATGGTCGTTCATGGCTATTTTCGACAAAAATGGGGGTTGTGTGGCCATTGATCATCGACCAGAGGCTCGTACACCTCAACCACATATGTTTCCTTGCCATAGATCACATTCTTGGATTTCTGGTGGAGACCATTTCTTGGTCAAAAATCCGTAGGTGTTAGCCTTCGGTATTATTGAAAATGGTCGTTCATGGCTATTTTCGACAAAAATGGGGGTTGTGTGGCCATTGATCATCGACCAGAGGCTCATACACCTCACCCCACATATGTTTCCTTGCCATAGATCACATTCTTGGATTTCTGGTGGAGACCATTTCTTGGTCAAAAATCCGTAGGTGTTAGCCTTCGGTATTATTGAAAATGGTTGTTCATGGCTATTTTCGACAAAAATGGGGGTTGTGTGGCCATTGATCATCGACCAGACGCTCATAGACCTCACCCCACATATGTTTCCTTGCCATAGATCACATTCTTGGATTTCTGGTGGAGACCATTTCTTGGTCAAAAATTCGTAGGTGTTAGCCTTCGGTATTATTGAAAATGGTCGTTCATGGCTATTTTCGACAAAAATGGGGGTTGTGTGGCCATTGATCATCGACCAGACGCTCATACACCTCACCCCACATATGTTTCCTTGTCAGAGATCACATTCTTGGATTTCTGGTGGAGACCATTTCTTGGTCAAAAATCCGTAGGTGTTAGCCTTCGATATTATTGAAAATGGTCGTTCATAGCTATTTTTGACAAAAATGGGGGTTGTGTGGCCATTGATCGTCGACCAGAGGCTCATACACCTCACCCCACATATGTTTCCTTGCCATAGATCACATTCTTGGATTTCTGGTGGAGACCATTTCTTGGTCAAAAATCCGTAGGTGTTAGCCTTCGGTATTATTGAAAATGGTCGTTCATGTCTATTTTCGACAAAAATGGGGGTTGTGTGGCCATTGATCATCGACTAGAGGCTCATACACCTTCATTCATGGCTATTTTCGACAAAAATGGGGGTTGTGTGGCCATTGATCATCGACCAGAGGCTCATACACCTCACCCCACATATGTTTCCTTGCCATAGATCACATTCTTGGATTTCTGGTGGAGACCATTTCTTGGTAAAAATCCGTAGGTGTTATTCTTGGATTTCTGGTGGAGACCATTTCTTGGTTAAAAATCCGTAGGTGTTAGCCTTCGATATTATTGAAAATGGTCGTTCATGGCTATTTTCGACAAAAATGGGGGTTGTGTGGCCATTGATCATCGACCAGAGGCTCATACACCTCACCCCACATATGTTTCCTTGCCATAGATCACATTCTTGGATTTCTGGTGGAGACCATTTCTTGGTCAAAAATCCGTAGGTGTTAGCCTTCGGTATTATTGAAAATGGTCGTTCATGGCTATTTTCGACAAAAATGGGGGTTATGTGGCCATTGATCATCGACCAGAGGCTCATACACCTCACCCCACATATGTTTCCTTGCCATAGATCACATTCTTGGATTTCTGGTGGAGACCATTTCTTGGTCAAAAATCCGTAGGTGTTAGCCTTCGGTATTATTGAAAATGGTCGTTCATGGCTATTTTCGACAAAAATGGGGGTTGTGTGGCCATTGATCATCGACCAGACGCTCATACACCTCACCCCACATATGTTTCCTTGCCATAGATCACATTCTTGGATTTCTGGTGGAGACCATTTCTTGGTCAAAAATCCGTAGGTGTTAGCCTTCGGTATTATTGAAAATGGTCGTTCATGGCTATTTTCGACAAAAATGGGGGTTGTGTGGCCATTGATCATCGACCAGACGCTCATACACCTCACCCCACATATGTTTCCTTGTCAGAGATCACATTCTTGGATTTCTGGTGGAGACCATTTCTTGGTCAAAAATCTGTAGGTGTTAGCCTTCGATATTATTGAAAATGGTCGTTCATGGCTATTTTTGACAAAAATGGGGGTTGTGTGGCCATTGATCGTTGACCAGAGGCTCATACACCTCACCCCACATATGTTTCCTTGCCATAGATCACATTCTTGGATTTCTGGTGGAGACCATTTCTTGGTCAAAAATCCGTAGGTGTTAGCCTTCGGTATTATTGAAAATGGTCGTTCATGTCTATTTTCGACAAAAATGGGGGTTGTGTGGCCATTGATCATCGACTAGAGGCTCATACACCTTCATTCATGGCTATTTTTGACAAAAATGGGGGTTGTGTGGCCATTGATCATCGACCAGAGGCTCATACACCTCACCCCACATATGTTTCCTTGCCATAGATCACATTCTTGGATTTCTGGTGGAGACCATTTCTTGGTCAAAAATCCGTAGGTGTTATTCTTGGATTTCTGGTGGAGACCATTTCTTGGTTAAAAATCCGTAGGTGTTAGCCTTCGATATTATTGAAAATGGTCGTTCATGGCTATTTTCGACAAAAATGGGGGTTGTGTGGCCATTGATCATCGACGAGAGGCTCATACACCTCACCCCACATATGTTTCCTTGCCATAGATCACATTCTTGGATTTTTGGTGGAGACCATTTCTTGGTCAAAAACTCGTACGTGTTAGCCTTCGATATTATTGAAAATGGCCGTTCATGGCTATTTTCGACAAAAATGGGGGTTGTGTGGCCATTGATCATCGACCAGAGGCTCATACACCTCACCCCATATATGTTTCCTTGCCATAGATCACATTCTTGCATTTTTGGTGGAGACCATTTCTTGGTCAAAAATCCGTAGGTGTTAGCCTTCGGTATTATTGAAAATGGTCGTTCATGGCTATTTTCGACAAAAATGGGGGTTGTGTGGCCTTTGATCATCGACCAGAGGCTCGTACACCTCAACCACATATGTTTCCTTGCCATAGATCACATTCTTGGATTTCTGGTGGAGACCATTTCTTGGTCAAAAATCTGTAGGTGTTAGCCTTCGGTATTATTGAAAATGGTCATTCATGGCTATTTTCGGCAAAATGGGGGTTGTGTGGCCATTGATCGTCGACCAGAGGCTCATACACCTCACCCCACATATGTTTCCTTGTCGTAGATCACATTCTTGGATTTCTGGTGGAGACCATTTCTTGGTGAAAAATCCGTAGGTGTTAGCCTTCGATATTATTGAAAATGGTCGTTCATGGCTATTTTCGACAAAAAAAGGGGGTTGTGTGGCCATTGATCATCGACCAGAGGCTCATACACCTCACCCCACATATGTTTCCTTGCCATAGATCACATTCTTGGATTTCTGGTGGAGACCATTTCATGGGCAAAAATCCGTAGGTCTTAGCCTCTAGTATTATTGAAAATGGTCGTTCATGGCTATTTTCAACAAAAATGGGGGTTGTGTGGCCATTGATCATCGACCAGACGCTCATACACTTCACCCCACATATGTTTCCTTGCCATAGATCACATTCTTGGATTTCTGGTGGAGACCATTTCTTGGTCAAAAACTCGTACGTGTTAGCCTTCGGTATTATTGAAAATCGTCGTTCATGGCTATTTTCGACAAAAATGGGGGTTGTGTGGCCATTGATCATCGACCAGAGGCTCGTACACCTCAACCACATATGTTTCCTTGCCATAGATCACATTCTTGGATTTCTGGTGGAGACCATTTCTTGGTCAAAAATCCGTAGGTGTTAGCCTTCGGTATTATTGAAAATGGTCGTTCATGGCTATTTTCGACAAAAATGGGGGTTGTGTGGCCATTGATCATCGACCAGAGGCTCATACACCTCACCCCACATATGTTTCCTTGCCATAGATCACATTCTTGGATTTCTGGTGGAGACCATTTCTTGGTCAAAAATCCGTAGGTGTTAGCCTTCGGTATTATTGAAAATGGTCGTTCATGGCTATTTTCGACAAAAATGGGGGTTGTGTGGCCATTGATCATCGACCAGACGCTCATACACCTCACCCCACATATGTTTCCTTGCCATAGATCACATTCTTGGATTTCTGGTGGAGACCATTTCTTGGTCAAAAATCCGTAGGTGTTAGCCTTCGATATTATTGAAAATGGTCGTTCATGGCTATTTTCGACAAAAATGGGGGTTGTGTGGCCATTGATCATCGACCAGACGCTCATAGACCTCACCCCACATATGTTTCCTTGTCAGAGATCACATTCTTGGATTTCTGGTGGAGACCATTTCTTGGTCAAAAATCCGTAGGTGTTAGCCTTCGATATTATTGAAAATGGTCGTTCATAGCTATTTTTGACAAAAATGGGGGTTGTGTGGCCATTGATCGTCGACCAGAGGCTCATACACCTCACCCCACATATGTTTCCTTGCCATAGATCACATTCTTGGATTTCTGGTGGAGACCATTTCTTGGTCAAAAATCCGTAGGTGTTAGCCTTCGGTATTATTGAAAATGGTCGTTCATGTCTATTTTCGACAAAAATGGGGGTTGTGTGGCCATTGATCATCGACTAGAGGCTCATACACCTTCATTCATGGCTATTTTCGACAAAAATGGGGGTTGTGTGGCCATTGATCATCGACCAGAGGCTCATACACCTCACCCCACATATGTTTCCTTGCCATAGATCACATTCTTGGATTTCTGGTGGAGACCATTTCTTGGTCAAAAATCCGTAGGTGTTATTCTTGGATTTCTGGTGGAGACCATTTCTTGGTTAAAAATCCGTAGGTGTTAGCCTTCGATATTATTGAAAATGGTCGTTCATGGCTATTTTCGACAAAAATGGGGGTTGTGTGGCCATTGATCATCGACCAGAGGCTCATACACCTCACCCCACATATGTTTCCTTGCCATAGATCACATTCTTGGATTTCTGGTGGAGACCATTTCTTGGTCAAAAATCCGTAGGTGTTAGCCTTCGGTATTATTGAAAATGGTCGTTCATGGCTATTTTCGACAAAAATGGGGGTTGTGTGGCCATTGATCATCGACCAGAGGCTCATACACCTCACCCCACATATGTTTCCTTGCCATAGATCACATTCTTGGATTTCTGGTGGAGACCATTTCTTGGTCAAAAATCCGTAGGTGTTAGCCTTCGGTATTATTGAAAATGGTCGTTCATGGCTATTTTCGACAAAAATGGGGGTTGTGTGGCCATTGATCATCGACCAGACGCTCATACACCTCACCCCACATATGTTTCCTTGCCATAGATCACATTCTTGGATTTCTGGTGGAGACCATTTCTTGGTCAAAAATCCGTAGGTGTTAGCCTTCGGTATTATTGAAAATGGTCGTTCATGGCTATTTTCGACAAAAATGGGGGTTGTGTGGCCATTGATCATCGACCAGACGCTCATACACCTCACCCCACATATGTTTCCTTGTCAGAGATCACATTCTTGGATTTCTGGTGGAGACCATTTCTTGGTCAAAAATCTGTAGGTGTTAGCCTTCGATATTATTGAAAATGGTCGTTCATGGCTATTTTTGACAAAAATGGGGGTTGTGTGGCCATTGATCGTTGACCAGAGGCTCATACAACTCACCCCACATATGTTTCCTTGCCATAGATCACATTCTTGGATTTCTGGTGGAGACCATGTTGGGCCCATGCTTCGTTGCGCCGAAGGTCTTGCGTGAAGAAGCAGCTTCGGCTGAAATCGTCCCCAGGAAATGGCCGAAGGTTCCTTTTTATAGAGCTTCGGCGTTGCAAACCGACATAAAGATAGAATGACCTTTTTATCCATAGAGGTCTAAGATAATGTTGTAAACTTTTGTAAAGGGCATAATTGTAATTCGTCACAGGCTGCGTCCTGTGTCTATAAATAGATGAACAGTACCCCCGTACTGTTCACGCGGACTTGGCATTTGCTTTTGCGTCACGCTTGTACTTTTTACCTTCTCTCAGGACCGAAGGTACATTTGTAATTTGAAATCATTTCTATTTTTCCATGTTAATAAAATAGAAATGATTCTATGATGATGCTTATATTATATTTCATGCTTTATATGAGTCCTTCGTCATTACTTGTTATGTTTACGAAGGTATGTCTCTTATGACCTTCGTCCGAAACTCATTATTTCCCGAAGGGACATAATGCTTCGAAGGACGAAGGACTTTAACACTTAACACTTTTTATGTTGCCTTGTTCTTAACTCTTAGCATTTGAGAACAAGTCCCCAACATTGGCGCCCACCTCCGGTGAACTCACTTCCACTTTTCTGAGCTGATGGCTTCGTTCAACAATCAAGCTGGAGTTGCTTCGGACCCGAAGCTGGTGCTCCCGATCACAGGTGGCTCGTCCTCAGAGCCAGCTAACAAGAGGCAGAAGAAGGAAGCGCAGAGAAGAGTACAGCATGTTGGGGTGCAAGGACCCTTCATCAAATCAAGATGGTCTCACATTCCTATTACCTTCTCTCAAGAGGACCTTCAGCTCAAAGATTACCCACACAACGATGCCATGGTTATCTCTTGTGTTATCAAAGGATTTCTGGTTCACAATGTCTTGGTCGATACAGGCAGTGCAGCTGACATCATATTTGCTAAAGCCTTCAGACAAATGCAAGAGCCAGAAGATAAGATTCATGATGCTACACATCCTCTTTGTGGCTTCGGAGGAAGACTGATTGTAGCACTGGGCAAGATCACCATGTCAGTAACCTTCGGATTCATCAACAACACTAGAACTGAGCAAGTTGTGTTTGACATTGTTGACATGGAATATCCTTACAATGCAATTATTGGTCGTGGTACTCTTAATGCCTTCGAAGCAATCCTTCATCCTGCCTATCTTTGCATGAAGATACCTTCGGACCAAGGGCCTATTGCTATCCATGGAAGCCAGGAAGCTGCTAGAAGGGCCGAAGGAAGCTGGACCGACTCCAAGGCAATCCATAATATAGATGGAACTGAAGCTTGTGAACAGTACAAATTCAGAAGGGAGAAGGCAGCTTCAGCAGATCAGCCGAAGCCCATGCTATTGTGTGAGGACATAGCAGAGCAGAAGGTGCTGTTGGGCTCGCAATTATCTGAAGACCAGGAGAAAACCTTGATAAGGTTTTTATTCAACAACAAAGATGTTTTTGCATGGTCGGCTAATGATCTCTGTGGAGTAAATCGGGATGTTATTGAACATTCGCTCAATGTTGACCCATCCTTCAGACCCCGAAAGCAGAGGCTTCGGAAAATGTCTGATGACAAGGCCGAAGGGGCTCGCAATGAAGTAAAAAGACTCCTCAGTGCAGGAGTTATCAGAGAAGTAAAGTATCCAGAGTGGCTAGCTAACACTGTTATGGTGAAGAAGGCCAATGGCAAGTGGAGAATGTGTATCGATTTCACAGATCTCAACAAGGCTTGTCCGAAGGACGAATTCCCGTTGCCAAGGATAGACTCTCTAGTCGATGCAGCAGCTTCTTCAGAGCTCATGAGTCTCTTGGACTGTTACTCAGGATATCATCAAATCTGGATGAAAAAGGAAGATGAGCCGAAAACTAGCTTCATAACTCCAAGTGGCACGTATTGCTATCTTCGGATGCCTGAGGGGCTCAAAAACGCTGGAGGAAGTTTCAGCAGAATGACTGCGAAGGTTCTTCAGTCTCAAATAGGCAGAAATGTGTTGACCTATGTTGATGACATTATCGTCAAAAGCACGAAGCAGGAAAATCATATTGTTGATCTGCAGGAGACCTTCGCCAGCTTCAGACAAGCTGGTTTGAAGCTGAATCCAGAGAAATGTGTCTTCGGAGTAAAGAAGGGTAAATTTCTTGGATGCTTGGTTTCAACAAAGGGAATCGAAGCTAATCCAAATAAAATCGAAGCTATACTTCGAATGGAGCCACCAACTACAAGAAAAGGGGCCCAAAGATTGACAGGAAGGCTGGCATCTCTCAACAGATTTATATCCAGATCAGCAGAAAGAAACTTACCATTTTTCGAGGTGCTGAAGTCAGCCGAAGTCTTTCAATGGGGCCCAAGTCAACAAAAAGCCTTCGAAGAGTTGAAGCAATACTTGATAGATCTCACAACATTAACTCCGCCAACGCCAGGGGCTCCTCTGTTGTTATATGTGGCAGCTTCGCACTCAGCAGTAAGTGCGGCGCTTGTCCAGGAGAAGCTTTATGGCCAGCTCAAGAAGCAAGTTCCAGTGTATTTTGTATCTGAGGTCCTTAGTGTCTCAAAGAAAAATTATACAGAGCTGGAGAAGGTATTATATGCCGTTTTAATGGCATCCAGGAAGCTTCGGCATTATTTTCAGGCATACAATATCATTGTTCCTTCTTCACAGCCGTTGAAGGATATAATGAGAAATAGAGAAGCTACTGGACGGATTGGGAAATGGGCTGCAGAGCTCAACGAATTTTACATTGATTATGTGCATAGATCTTCGATCCAGTCTCAAGCATTGGCAGATTTCATTGCCGACTGGACGCCAGGGGCTCAGGATGAAGAAGCAAATAAAGATGCCGAAGTGTGGACAGTGTTTTGTGATGGCTCTTGGGGAATCTTCGGAGCAGGTGCAGCTGCTGTGTTAGTTTCACCATCCAAGGTCAAAACTTGTTATGCAGCAAGACTTGATTTCAGCTGCACGAACAATATTGCTGAGTACGAAGCCCTGCTTCTGGGCCTTCGGAAATTAAAGGCAATGGGAATCAGAAGGGCAATTCTTAAAACTGATTCCCAGGTGGTTTCGGGTCATGTTGACAAAAGTTGCAAGGCTAAAGATCCGAAGCTTGAAAAATATCTAGATACGGTCCGAAGGATCGAAGCATCCTTCGAAGGATTCTCTGTCAAGAATATTCCTCGAGGACAAAATGAGCATGCTGATTTGCTAGCTAAGTCTGCGGCACAGGGGCTGCCGTTACCTTCGGATGTGTTCTTCGAAACAATAAAGGCACCTTCAGTGGAGCTCCTTGAAAGAGCAGTCCTCAACATATCTCCTGTTTACAGCGAAGATTGGAGAACTGAAATAATCTCTTACCTTCAGGGTAAGTTCCTTTCAGATGACGAAGCTTACAATAAAAGAATAGAGGCAAGAGCTCGTCCGTATGTCATGATAGAAGGGGAATTATACAAACATGGAGTTTGCGCTCCGCTGCTCAAGTGCTTATCTAGAGCCGAAGGTATAGAGTTGATGAAAGAGATACATGCAGGCCTGTGTGGATCCCACATCGGATCCAGGCCATTACTTGGGAAAGTCTTCCGCCAAGGGTTTTATTGGCCGAAGGCAGCTTCGGATGCGGCGGAGTTAGTGCAAAAGTGCGAAGGTTGTCAGAAATGTGCAAGAGATCAAAAACAACCTTCGTCTTTGACACAACTGATACAACCCATCTGGCCATTGCAAAGGTGGGGCCTTGACTTGTTGGGTCCATTACCACCGGCTCAAGGGAATCTAAAATATGTTATAGTGGCTGTGGAGTATTTTTCCAAGTGGATTGAGGCGAAGCCATTGGCCACAATAACTTCGGCCACTGTCCAAAAGTTTTTCTGGCAGAATATTGTCTGTCGCTTCGGGGTACCGAAGGCAATCACTGTAGATAATGGAACGCAGTTTGACTCCGAAGCTTTTAGAAATTTCTATGATCAAATTGGAACGAAGATCCATTTTGCATCAGTCAGGCATCCGGAGTCAAATGGGCTCGTTGAAGGGGCCAACGGCATTATAATGACAGGAATAATGAAGTTAATCTTCAATCAACCCAGGGGAAAGTGGCCAGATCAGTTAATCAAAGTGGTGAGGAGCCACAATACAACAACATCAAGGTCTACAGGCTTTACCCCATTCAAATTATTATTCGGTGACGAAGCAATAACTCCGGAGGAAGCAAAAGCTGGATCAATAAGAGTAGTAGCTTCGGTAGAATCAGGTCCCGAAGATGCTTGCCTTGTGGAAAAGGATGCTTTAGAAGGGATCAGGCTTCAGGCCATGGAGAATATCAATAAATATCAGGCTGAAACAGTTAAATGGCGAGATAGAAAAGTCCGGCTAAAAAATATTGAGCCGGGACACTTGGTGCTTCGGAGAGTGGCTAACCCAGATACAGTGGGTAAGCTACAGTTGAAATGGGAAGGACCATTCTTAGTAGTATCTTCGTCAAGGCCTGGATCGTACAGATTGAAGGACATGGATGGCAACGAAATTCCAAGGTCTTGGAATGCGGATGAGCTTCGGCGATACTATGTATAACATGATGTAATTTTTTATGTTTTTTCTTTTCTTTTTCATGGCACCCTTTTCCTTTCCGAAGGGGGAGAAAGGTTTTTAATGGGGCCATCATGTGTAATTTCCTTTTTTAGTCTTATAAGAGCAAAATCCCCCAAAAAATGTAAATGTAACAGCTGAGAACGCACCATCGAGTGCAGAAACTGAAAAAGAAAAAAGAGAAGAAGCTCCAAAGACGTTCCTAAGGGAATGCAGAGCTTATACCGCCTAAGTAAAAGGCGAAGAAACTCCAAAGACGTTCCTAAGGGAATGCAGAGTTTATACCGTCTAAGTAAAAGACGAAGAAGCTCCAAAGACGTTCCTAAGGGAATGCAGAGCTTATACCGCCTAAGTAAAAGGCGAAGAAACTCCAAAGACGTTCCTAAGGGAATGCAGAGTTTATACCGTCTAAGTAAAAGACGAAGAAGCTCCAAAGACGTTCCTAAGGGAATGCAGAGCTTATACCGCCTAAGTAAAAGGCGAAGAAACTCCAAAGACGTTCCTAAGGGAATGCAGAGTTTATACCGTCTAAGTAAAAGACGAGGAAGCTCCAAAGTCGTTCCTAAGGGAATGCAGAGCTGATGTGTGGTTGATTCCAAGGAAATAATGGTTGAGTGTGGCTTCGGTTATATGCTTTGGACATTCATTCGCACATTACATCATAGCATTTGCATTCATAAGCATTCATTCATAGCATTTGTGTTCCTAAGTGGTTGCTTCGGCAAAAGGAAGAAGTGGTCTTTTATGTTCCGTTATGTACAAAAAAGAAAAAGCTTCGGCAAGAGGAAGAAGCGGTCTTTTATGTTTCGTCATGTACAAAAAAGAAAAGCTTTGGCAAAAAGAAGAAATGGTCTTTTATGCTTCGTTGTGTACGAAAAGAAGGGAAGGTGTTTTTTTCGCCTTCGGCTCAAAATACTGATTTCGTCCACATCAAAGCGTCTCAATAAAAGGGTAAGAATATATTACAAGGTATGAACAAAGTTCCTTGAGAATAGATTAATTGTATTTACAAAAAGTTGTTACAAATTCTCCTGAGTTTTTTCTAGTCTACTCCTATTAATCTTCGTCAGGTTTCTGCTTCGGCGGCATATCCTTTAAGTATCACCTTCAGCTTCGTCATCCTACATGAATCAAGGTATCCCGAGTAAAAATCAAGTGTGAAGGAGAAGGTAAGTACAAAGTATGATTTCTTACTGGTTCAAGATGACTTCGAGCTTCGTCCCCAGCCTTCTCTCGCCCGCCTTTTGTCCATATCATTTTTATGAATCTATTTGAGATGCTCCGGGCGAGGTCAGGAATGTCGTCGAGAATTGATGGAGACAGGGCGAAGTTGGGCCTGTTGACAATCTTTCCATGCTCGCAGCCAGCCTTCAGGAATGCTGCAGCAGTACCCCGAGAAGCTACCCAGGCACAGAAGTCACCGTGCCCAGCTATAACTTCGTCAAGTTCTTCAATTTCAGCTTCGATATGATCGAAGGCTTTTGGTAAATCTTCATCCGAAGGGGTAAATTTCCCGCTGCTGGCTCCAACTGAGTAAAAGATCTTCTTTAGTTGTTGGATACAATTGTTGCTAAAATTCAAGCATTTATCCTGAAGGCTTGTTAATGATTTCTTCAAATTTGAGTTGGCTTGGACTTCGGCTTCAAGTTTAGAATTAAGCTCTAGCTTTTCTTGTTCAAACTGTTTTGATTGACCGATAAGCTTCGAATTCAATTCTGATATTTTAGCTTCGGTCTCTGCCAGCAAGCCTTCGGTTGATTGAAGTTCGAAGTCTTTCTTTTCAATGATGACTGATTGTTCTTTTATTTTGCTCTCCAAATTTCCAATTATAGCTTCGTGTTTTTTGTCCTCTAAATCCTGCTGCATCTTCAGAGCTTTGCTCAGTAGCATGCTCTGCACAAAAACAGTTTTCGTTAGTAACATTTTCATTATCCAAAGCAATAAGGAACAGAGAAAAGATTGTTTACCTTGAAATTGGAATAAAATAAGCTGCCGACGATATGCTGTCGTCGGTAGCGGCTGATATCTATCTCTAGCTTCGGAAAACCGATACTCTTTGACAGAGTACCGATGACCTTAGCTCCGGTTTGGTCTCGAATGCAGCCTAATTTTTCATCGTCCACACCTCCGAATAGAAGAGCTCCTGGCCTGTATCCGCAAGATTTGGCATAGTCTTTTAGCTCTTCTATTTCGTCCTCCGAAAGTTTTTGCCCAATTAAATTTTGAAATGTGCAGGCTTCGTCGTCCGAAGCGACTTCGGCTATTTCTTTCCCCTTCTCAGGCACTGCGGCCATGACTTTTTTAGCAGCAGCGGCAGCTTCTTCTGCAGCCATGTCTTCTAAAATTTTGTCGATATTCTCAATGGTAGTCTCTAAGTTCACATCTTCGGCTGTAGCGGCTTCGGTAGCCGCGACCTCCGAAGGTGCGACTTCGACGTTTGTTGTGTCTTCAGCAGCTGCTGTTTTCTGAATTGATGCTCTCGGTGGCGTCTTGTCAATAACTTCTGTTACGGCAATATTTCTTTGCCTTTTTGCTTTGGTTATCTTCGTTTTTTCCGGCTCCGCCACCTTTTGAAAAAGCTTCGTCAGTCGAGGCCCTAATGGACTTAGCTTCGTGGGCATGGGTTCAGTCATTACCTTTAGAATTTCCTCCACGTCGCTGGTAGAAGGTGGTGTGGGGGTCCCCTCTCCTTCGGATAGTTTTCGCTTTGGAGTTGATATTTTTCTCTTGACAATTTTCTTCTTTTTTGGTGGTTGTTCTTCATCCTTGTTTAAAGCTTCGGCCTCTCTTTTTCTTCTCTGGCCCTCAGCATCCTTGTTCAGCTGCGCATAGTCAGGATATTCGAAGCCCAGTGCATCAAGCACTCGGTTCAGCCTTCGCTTCGGACGGGTACCGAAGGCTGCTGTCATCAGTTGATCTTCTTTTTTCGAATAATTTCCAAGAATTTCATTACACATCACCTCAATATCTTCGCAACAATCTCGTGAACAGGGAATCTTAGCCTAGCCTTTAAAAAGCTTTTGAAGATGACAACCTCGTCCTTCTCTGGCTTCGGGGTGGTCTCTTCTCCCCCGAAGCGAAGTAGCTTCTTCTGATCTTCACTGAAAAAACCTGCTTTCATCATCTTGGCGAGATCAACCTTTGAAACAGTCGATTTTCCGAAGTCTAGGTGGCTGGGTTTGCTGGGCATGGCAATACGGTAGTCATCTTCGGAGTCGGTTTCTTCAATGTTCCCTTCTCCTTCGGCAGCTGTCGGGTTTGCTCCGGCAGCAGCCATTTCTTCCGTAGTCACCAGTCCGGAGCGCTGCATCGCTTCGGAGATGGGCACAGTCTCCGAAGCTTCAGTTTCGTCCCCCTCACGCTCAACCCTAGCTGTAGAGCGAACTCTGGCCATTTAATTATGAACTTGTGAAACTTTAATACTTTTTTCTCCGAAGCAGGCTTCAAGATGGAGCTTCGTTCAAACCTGACAAACAAGCTTCGGTGATGGTTAAAAATTTTGGCAGCAAAACAGTGCAAATAGCAGTAAATGCTGTGGTAACTTCACACCTACTCGTCTGTTTATATAGTGCTGCAGGTAAGAAGGCGAAGCGGCAGGGTTTTTACACCAGGCGGGCAGTAACTTGTACTCGCTGCGCAGTGGACCGCAAAGACCAAACAGTGACTCTGCAAGGTGGGACCGACACGATCTCGGGAAATGAATCGTTTCTCGGCAACGAGCTCAGGGAAGGTGTTTTTTGGACCTTCGGCTTCCCGAAGCTTGAGAGGATTTTTTCACGGTTCAAGCTCGTTACGAAAAACGATCTAGCGCCGCGAAAGGGGCTACTGTTGGGCCCATGCTTCGTTGCGCCGAAGGTCTTGCGTGAAGAAGCAGCTTCGGCTGAAATCGTCCCCAGGAAATGGCCGAAGGTTCCTTTTTATAGAGCTTCGGCGTTGCAAACCGACATAAAGATAGAATGACCTTTTTATCCATAGAGGTCTAAGATAATGTTGTAAACTTTTGTAAAGGGCATAATTGTAATTCGTCACAGGCTGCGTCCTGTGTCTATAAATAGATGAACAGTACCCCCGTACTGTTCACGCGGACTTGGCATTTGCTTTTGCGTCACGCTTGTACTTTTTACCTTCTCTCAGGACCGAAGGTACATTTGTAATTTGAAATCATTTCTATTTTTCCATGTTAATAAAATAGAAATGATTCTATGATGATGCTTATATTATATTTCATGCTTTATATGAGTCCTTCGTCATTACTTGTTATGTTTACGAAGGTATGTCTCTTATGACCTTCGTCCGAAACTCATTATTTCCCGAAGGGACATAATGCTTCGAAGGACGAAGGACTTTAACACTTAACACTTTTTATGTTGCCTTGTTCTTAACTCTTAGCATTTGAGAACAAGTCCCCAACAGACCATTTCTTGGTCTATTTTCGACAAAAATGGGGGTTGTGTGGCCATTGATCATCGACTAGAGGCTCATACACCTTCATTCATGGCTATTTTCGACAAAAATGGGGGTTGTGTGGCCATTGATCATCGACCAGAGGCTCATACACCTCACCCCACATATGTTTCCTTGCCATAGATCACATTCTTGGATTTCTGGTGGAGACCATTTCTTGGTCAAAAATCCGTAGGTGTTATTCTTGGATTTCTGGTGGAGACCATTTCTTGGTTAAAAATCCGTAGGTGTTAGCCTTCGATATTATTGAAAATGGTCGTTCATGGCTATTTTCGACAAAAATGGGGGTTGTGTGGCCATTGATCATCGACGAGAGGCTCATACACCTCACCCCACATATGTTTCCTTGCCATAGATCACATTCTTGGATTTTTGGTGGAGACCATTTCTTGGTCAAAAACTCGTACGTGTTAGCCTTCGATATTATTGAAAATGGCCGTTCATGGCTATTTTCGACAAAAATGGGGGTTGTGTGGCCATTGATCATCGACCAGAGGCTCATACACCTCACCCCATATATGTATCCTTGCCATAGATCACATTCTTGCATTTCTGGTGGAGACCATTTCTTGGTCAAAAATCCGTAGGTGTTAGCCTTCGGTATTATTGAAAATGGTCGTTCATGGCTATTTTCGACAAAAATGGGGGTTGTGTGGCCATTGATCATCGACCAGACGCTCATACACCTCACCCCACATATGTTTCCTTGCCATAGATCACATTCTTGGATTTCTGGTGGAGACCATTTCTAGGTCAAAAATCTGTAGGTGTTAGCCTTCGGTATTATTGAAAATGGTCGTTCATGGCTATTTTCGACAAAAATGGGGGTTGTGTGGCCATTGATCATCGACCAGACGCTCGTACACCTCACCCCACATATGTTTCCTTGTCGTAGATCACATTCTTGGATTTCTGGTGGAGACCATTTCTTGGTCAAAAATCCGTAGGTGTTAGCCTTCGATATTATTGAAAATGGTCGTTCATGGCTATTTTTGACAAAAATGGGGGTTGTGTGGCCATTGATCGTCGACCAGAGGCTCATACACCTCACCCTACATATGTTTCCTTGCCATAGATCACATTCTTGGATTTCTGGTGGAGACCATTTCTTGGTCAAAAATCCGTAGGTGTTATTCTTGGATTTCTGGTGGAGACCATTTCTTGGTTAAAAATCTGTAGGTGTTAGCCTTCGATATTATTGAAAATGGTCGTTCATGGCTATTTTCGACAAAAATGGGGGTTGTGTGGCCATTGATCATCGACCAGAGGCTCATACACCTCACCCCACATATGTTTCCTTGCCATAGATCACATTCTTGGATTTCTGGTGGAGACCATTTCTTGGTCAAAAATCCGTAGGTGTTAGCCTTCGGTATTATTGAAAATGGTCGTTCATGTCTATTTTCGACAAAAATGGGGGTTGTGTGGCCATTGATCATCGACTAGAGGCTCATACACCTTCATTCATGGCTATTTTCGACAAAAATGGGGGTTGTGTGGCCATTGATCATCGACCAGAGGCTCATACACCTCACCCCACATATGTTTCCTTGCCATAGATCACATTCTTGGATTTCTGGTGGAGACCATTTCTTGGTCAAAAATCCGTAGGTGTTATTCTTGGATTTCTGGTGGAGACCATTTCTTGGTTAAAAATCCGTAGGTGTTAGCCTTCGATATTATTGAAAATGGTCGTTCATGGCTATTTTCGACAAAAATGGGGGTTGTGTGGCCATTGATCATCGACGAGAGGCTCATACACCTCACCCCACATATGTTTCCTTGCCATAGATCACATTCTTGGATTTTTGGTGGAGACCATTTCTTGGTCAAAAACTCGTACGTGTTAGCCTTCGATATTATTGAAAATGGTCGTTCATGGCTATTTTCGACAAAAATGGGGGTTGTGTGGCCATTGATCATCGACCAGAGGCTCATACACCTCACCCCATATATGTTTCCTTGCCATAGATCACATTCTTGCATTTCTGGTGGAGACCATTTCTTGGTCAAAAATCCGTAGGTGTTAGCCTTTGGTATTATTGAAAATGGTCGTTCATGGCTATTTTCGACAAAAATGGGGGTTGTGTGGCCATTGATCATCGACCAGACGCTCATACACCTCACCCCACATATGTTTCCTTGCCATAGATCACATTCTTGGATTTCTGGTGGAGACCATTTCTAGGTCAAAAATCTGTAGGTGTTAGCCTTCGGTATTATTGAAAATGGTCGTTCATGGCTATTTTCGACAAAAATGGGGGTTGTGTGGCCATTGATCATCGACCAGACGCTCGTACACCTCACCCCACATATGTTTCCTTGTCGTAGATCACATTCTTGGATTTCTGGTGGAGACCATTTCTTGGTCAAAAATCCGTAGGTGTTAGCCTTCGATATTATTGAAAATGGTCGTTCATGGCTATTTTTGACAAAAATGGGGGTTGTGTGGCCATTGATCGTCGACCAGAGGCTCATACACCTCACCCCACATATGTTTCCTTGCCATAGATCACATTCTTGGATTTCTGGTGGAGACCATTTCTTGGTCAAAAATCCGTAGGTGTTATTCTTGGATTTCTGGTGGAGACCATTTCTTGGTTAAAAATCCGTAGGTGTTAGCCTTCGATGTTATTGAAAATGGTCGTTCATGGCTATTTTCGACAAAAATGGGGGTTGTGTGGCCATTGATCATCGACCAGAGGCTCATACACCTCACCCCACATATGTTTCCTTGCCATAGATCACATTCTTGGATTTCTGGTGGAGACCATTTCTTGGTCAAAAATCCGTAGGTGTTAGCCTTCGGTATTATTGAAAATGGTCGTTCATGGCTATTTTCGACAAAAATGGGGGTTGTGTGGCCATTGATCATCGACCAGAGGCTCATACACCCCACCCCACATATGTTTCCTTGCCATAGATCACATTCTTGGATTTCTGGTGGAGACCATTTCTTGGTCAAAAATCCGTAGGTGTTAGCCTTCGGTATTATTGAAAATGGTCGTTCATGGCTATTTTCGACAAAAATGGGGGTTGTGTGGCCATTGATCATCGACCAGACGCTCATACACCTCACCCCACATATGTTTCCTTGCCATAGATCACATTCTTGGATTTCTGGTGGAGACCATTTCTTGGTCAAAAATCCGTAGGTGTTAGCCTTCGGTATTATTGAAAATGGTCGTTCATGGCTATTTTCGACAAAAATGGGGGTTGTGTGGCCATTGATCATCGACCAGACGCTCATACACCTCACCCCACATATGTTTCCTTGTCAGAGATCACATTCTTGGATTTCTAGTGGAGACCATTTCTTGGTCAAAAATCCGTAGGTGTTAGCCTTCGATATTATTGAAAATGGTCGTTCATGGCTATTTTTGACAAAAATGGGGGTTGTGTGGCCATTGATCGTTGACCAGAGGCTCATACACCTCACCCCACATATGTTTCCTTGCCATAGATCACATTCTTGGATTTCTGGTGGAGACCATTTCTTGGTCAAAAATCCGTAGGTGTTAGCCTTCGGTATTATTGAAAATGGTCGTTCATGTCTATTTTCGACAAAAATGGGGGTTGTGTGGCCATTGATCATCGACTAGAGGCTCATACACCTTCATTCATGGCTATTTTCGACAAAAATGGGGGTTGTGTGGCCATTGATCATCGACCAGAGGCTCATACACCTCACCCCACATATGTTTCCTTGCCATTGATCACATTCTTGGATTTCTGGTGGAGACCATTTCTTGGTCAAAAATCCGTAGGTGTTATTCTTGGATTTCTGGTGGAGACCATTTCTTGGTCAAAAATCCGTAGGTGTTAGCCTTCGGTATTATTGAAAATGGTCGTTCATGTCTATTTTCGACAAAAATGGGGGTTGTGTGGCCATTGATCATCGACTAGAGGCTCATACACCTTCATTCATGGCTATTTTCGACAAAAATGGGGGTTTTGTGGCCATTGATCGTTGACCAGAGGCTCATACACCTCACCCCACATATGTTTCCTTGCCATAGATCACATTCTTGGATTTCTGGTGGAGACCATTTCTTGGTCAAAAATCCGTAGGTGTTAGCCTTCGATATTATTGAAAATGGTCGTTCATGGCTATTTTCGACAAAAATGGGGGTTGTGTGGCCATTGATCATTGACGAGAGGCTCATACACCTCACCCCACATATGTTTCCTTGCCATAGATCACATTCTTGGATTTTTGGTGGAGACCATTTCTTGGTCAAAAACTCGTACGTGTTAGCCTTCGATATTATTGAAAATGGTTGTTCATGGCTATTTTCGACAAAAATGGGGGTTGTGTGGCCATTGATCATCGACCAGAGGCTCATACACCTCACCCCACATATGTTTCCTTGCCATAGATCACATTCTTGCATTTCTGGTGGAGACCATTTCTTGGTCAAAAATCCGTAGGTGTTAGCCTTCGGTATTATTGAAAATGGTCGTTCATGGCTATTTTCGACAAAAATGGGGGCTGTGTGGCCATTGATCATCGACCAGACGCTCATACACCTCACCCCACATATGTTTCCTTGCCATAGATCACATTCTTGGATTTCTGGTGGAGACCATTTCTAGGTCAAAAATCTGTAGGTGTTAGCCTTTGGTATTATTGAAAATGGTCGTTCATGGCTATTTTCGACAAAAATGGGGGTTGTGTGGCCATTGATCATCGACCAGACGCTCGTACACCTCACCCCACATATGTTTCCTTGTCATAGATCACATTCTTGGATTTCTGGTGGAGACCATTTCTTGGTCAAAAATCCGTAGGTGTTAGCCTTCGATATTATTGAAAATGGTCGTTCATGGCTATTTTTGACAAAAATGGGGGTTGTGTGGCCATTGATCGTCGACCAGAGGCTCATACACCTCACCCCACATATGTTTCCTTGCCATAGATCACATTCTTGGATTTCTGGTGGAGACCATTTCTTGGTCAAAAATCCGTAGGTGTTAGCCTTCGGTATTATTGAAAATGGTCGTTCATGGCTATTTTCGACAAAAATGGGGGTTGTGTGGCCATTGATCATCGACTAGAGGCTCATACACCTTCATTCATGGCTATTTTCAACAAAAATGGGGGTTGTGTGGCCATTGATCATCGACCAGAGGCTCATACACCTCACCCCACATATGTTTCCTTGCCATAGATCACATTCTTGGATTTCTGGTGGAGACCATTTCTTGGTCAAAAATCCATAGGTGTTAGCCTTTGGTATTATTGAAAATGGTCGTTCATGGCTATTTTCATAAAAAAATGGGGGTTGTGTGGCCATTGATCATCGACCAGAGGCTCATACACCTCACCCTACATATGTTTCCTTGCCATAGATCACATTCTTGGATTTCTGGTGGAGACCATTTCTTGGTCAAAAATCCGTAGGTGTTAGCCTTCGGTATTATTGAAAATGGTCGTTCATGGCTATTTTCGGCAAAAATGGGGGTTGTGTGGCCATTGATCGTCGACCAGAGGCTCATACACCTCACCCCACATATGTTTCCTTGCCATAGATCACATTCTTGGATTTCTGGTGGAGACCATTTCTTGGTCAAAAATCCATACGTGTTAGCCTTTGGTATTTTTGAAAATGGTCGCTCATGGCTATTTTCAAGGTCGCTCATGGCTATTTTCAAGGTCGCTCATGGCTATTTTCATAAATACCGAAGGCTAACACCTACGGATCTTTGACCAAGAAATGGGGGTTGTGTGGCCATTGATCATCGACCAGAGGCTCATACACCTCACCCCACATATGTTTCCTTGCCATAGATCACATTCTTGGATTTCTGGTGGAGACCATTTCTTGGTCAAAACCTCACCCCACATATGTTTCCTTGCCATAGATTACATTCTTGGATTTCTGGTGGAGACCATTTCTTGGTCAAAATCTGTAGGTGCTAGCCTTCGGTATTATTGAAAATGGTCGTTCATGGCTATTTTCGACAAAAATGGGGGTTGTGTGGCCATTGATCATCGACCAGAGGCTCATACACCTCACCCCACATATGTTTCCTTGCCATAGATCACATTCTTGGATTTCTGGTGGAGACCATTTCTTGGTCAAAAACTCGTACGTGTTAGCCTTCGGTATTATTGAAAATGGTCGTTCATGGCTATTTTCGACAAAAATGGGGGTTGTGTGGCCATTGATCATCGACCAGACGCTCATACACCTCACCCCACATATGTTTCCTTGCCATAGATCACATTCTTGGATTTCTGGTGGAGACCATTTCTTGGTTAAAAACTCGTACGTGTTAGCCTCTAATATTATTGAAAATGGTCGTTCATGGCTATTTTCGACAAAAATGGGGGTTGTGTGGCCATTGATCATCGACCAGAGGCTCATACACCTCACCCCACATATGTTTCCTTGCCATAGATCACATTCTTGGATTTCTGGTGGAGACCATTACTTGGTCAAAAATCCGTACGTGTTAGCCTTCGGTATTATTGAAAATGGTCGTTCATGGCTATTTTCGACAAAAATGGGGGTTGTGTGGCCATTGATCATCGACCAGAGGCTCGTACACTTCACCCCACATATGTTTTCTTGCCATAGATCAGAATCTTGGATTTCTCGTGGAGACAATTTGTTGGTCAAAAATTCGTAGGTGTTAGCCTTCGGTATTATTGAAAATGGTCGTTCATGGCTATTTTCGACAAAAATGGGGGTTGTGTGGCCATTGATCTTCGACCAGAGGCTCATACACCTCACTACACATATGTTTCCTTATCGTAGATCACATTCTTGGATTTCTGGTGGAGACCATTTCTTGGTAAAAAATCCGTAGGTGTTAGCCTTCGATATTATTGAAAATGGTCATTCATGGCTATTTTCGGCAAAATGGGGGTTGTGTGGCCATTGATCGTCGACCAGAGGCTCATACACCTCACCCCACATATGTTTCCTTGTCGTAGATCACATTCTTGGATTTCTGGTGGAAACCATTTCTTGGTCAAAAATCCGTAGGTGTTAGCCTTCGATATTATTGAAAATGGTCATTCATGGCTATTTTCGGCAAAATGGGGGTTGTGTGGCCATTGATCGTCGACCAGAGGCTCATACACCTCACCCCACATATGTTTCCTTGCCATAGATCACATTCTTGGATTTCTGGTGGAGACCATTTCTTGGTCAAAAATCCGTAGGTGTTAGCCTTCGATATTATTGAAAATGGTCGTTCATGGCTATTTTCGACAAAAATGGGGGTTGTGTGGCCATTGATCATCGACCAGAGGCTCATACACCTCACCCCACATATGTTTCCTTGCCATAGATCACATTCTTGGATTTCTGGTGGAGACCATTTCTTGGTCAAAAATCCGTACGTGTTAGCCTTTGGTATTATTGAAAATGGTCGTTCATGGCTATTTTCGACAAAAATGGGGGTTGTGTGGCCATTGATCATCGACCAGAGGCTCGTACACTTCACCCCACATATGTTTTCTTGCCATAGATCAGAATCTTGGATTTCTCATGGAGACCATTTGTTGGTCAAAAATTCGTAGGTGTTAGCCTTCGGTATTATTGAAAATGGTCGTTCATGGCTATTTTCGACAAAAATGGGGGTTGTGTGGCCATTGATCATCGACCAGACGCTCATACACCTCACCCCACATATGTTTCCTTGCCATAGATCACATTCTTGGATTTCAGGTGGAGACCATTTCTTGGTCAAAAATCTGTATGTGTTAGCCTTCGATATTATTGAAAATGGTCATTCATGGCTATTTTTGACAAAAATGGGGGTTGTGTGGCCATTGATCTTCCACCAGAGGCTCATACACCTCACCCCACATATGTTTCCTTGCCATAGATCACATTCTTGGATTTCTGGTGGAGACCATTTCTTGGTCAAAAATTCGTAGGTGTTAGCCTTCGGTATTATTGTAAATGGTCATTCTATGGCAAGGAAACATATGTGGGTTGAAGTGTATGAGCGTCTGGTCGATGATCAATGGCCACACAACCCCCATTTTTGCCGAAAATAGCCATGAGCGACCATTTTCAATAATACTAGAGGCTAAGACCTACGGATTTTTGCCCATGAAATGGTCTCCACCAGAAATCCAAGAATGTGATCTATGGCAAGGAAACATATGTGGGGTGAGGTGTATGAGCCTATGGTCGATGATCAATGGCCACACAACCCCCTTTTTTTGTCGAAAATAGCCATGAACGACCATTTTCAATAATATCAAAGGCTAACACCTACGGATTTTTCACCAAGAAATGGTCTCCACCAGAAATCCAAGAATGTGATCTACGACAAGGAAACATATGTGGGGTGAGGTGTATGAGCCTCTGGTCGACGATCAATGGCCACACAACCCCCATTTTGCCGAAAATAGCCATGAATGACCATTTTCAATAATACCGAAGGCTAACACCTACGGATTTTTGACCAAGAAATGGTCTCCACCAGAAATCCAAGAATGTGATCTATGGCAAGGAAACATATGTGGGGTGAGGTGTACGAGCATCTGGTCGATGATCAATGGCCACACAACCCCCATTTTTGTCAAAAATTGCCATGAACGACTATTTTCAATAATACCGAAGGTTAACACCTACGGATTTCTGACCAAGAAATCGTCTCCACCAGAAATCCAAAAATGTGATATATGGCAAGGAAACATATGTGGGGTGAGGTGTACGAGACTCTGGTCGATGATCAATGGCCACACAACCCCCATTTTTGTCGAAAATAGCCATGAACGACATTTTCAATAATACCAAATGCTAACACCTACGGATTTTTGACCAAAAATGGTCTCCACCAGAAATCCAAGAATGTGATCTATGGCAAGGAAACATATGTGGGGTGAGGTGTACGAGCCACTGGTCGATGATCAATGGCCACACAACCCCCATTTTTGTCGAAAATAGCCATGAACGACCATTTTCAAAAATACCGAAGACTAACACCTACAGATTTTTGACCAAGAAATGGTCTCCACCAGAAATCCAAGAATGTGATCTATGGCAAGGAAACATATGTGGTTGAGGTGTATGAGCCTCTGGTCGATGATCAATGGCCACACAACCCCCATTTTTGTCGAAAATAGCCATGAACGACCATTTTCAATAATACCGAAGGCTAACACGTACGAGTTTTTGACCAAGAAATGGTCTCCACCAGAAATCCAAGAATGTGATCTATGGCAAGGAAACATATGTGGGGTGAGGTTTATGAGCTTCTAGTCGATGATAAATGGCCACACAACCCCCATTTTTTATGAAAATAGCCATGAGCGACCTTGAAAATAGCCATGAGCGACCATTTTCAATAATACTAGAGGCTAACACCTACGGATTTTAGACCAAGAAATGGTCTCCACCAGAAATCCAAGAATGTGATCTATGGCAAGGAAACATATGTGGGTGTCGAAAATAGCCATGAACGACCATTTTCAATAATACCGAAGGCTAACACCTACGGATTTTTGACCAAGAAATGGTCTCCACCAGAAATCCAAGAATGTAATCTATGGCAAGGAAACATATGTGGGGTGAGGTTTATGAGCCTCTAGTCGATGATAAATGGCCACACAACCCCCATTTTTTATGAAAATAGCCATGAGCGACCATTTTCAATAATACTAGAGGCTAAGACCTACGGATTTTTGACCAAGAAATGGTTGAAAGGGAATTAGGCTTACACCTAGTTCCTATATAATTTTGGTGGTTGAATTGCCCAACACAAACAATTGGACTGACTAGTTTTGCTCTAGATTATATGTTCTACAGGTGCCAAAGGTTCATCTATAACCATACTAAATCGACTGTCCGAAATACCGTAGATTATTCCGGACAGGAGAAGCTTTTTGGAAAAACAGGCCAAGCGCGGACTGTCCGGGCCCTTGCGGCGGACCGTCCGCGACACAAGGATGTCACTCGGCCAGAACCAATGCAAAAATCGAAGTCTACACTATGGACTGTCCGGAGGAAAAGCAAAGACCGTCCGAGCCCTTGCGCGGACCGTCTGGCCTCTGGCGCGGACCGTCCGGTAGGTGAGAAACCGAAAAACCCGAAGGTGACGGGTTCGGAGAAATGAATTATAGCAGGTTCGCGGACCGTCCGGGCCAGGATCGCGGACCGTCCGCGACTGGGTTTGTCTGACATCTGACAACGCATTAAATGCAATATAGCCGTTGATATAGCCGTTACTGCTGACCGTTGCATTTTCAGCCGTTGATCTACTGGGGCGGACCGTCCGGACCTGGCACGCGGACCGTCCGCGCTCAGCAGAATGGAGCAACGGCTAGGAAGTGGTTGGTGGCTATAAATACAACCCCAACCACCTCCATTCACTTCATCCAAGCATTCCAACCTTCAACATTCAATACAAGAGCTAGCATTCCATTCCAAGACACATTCAAAGCCTCCATCTCTCCAAGTTTCACAATTGAGAAAAGAGATCATTAGTGATTAGTGACTTGAGAGAGAAAGTGATCCGTGTGTTATTCGTCGCTCTTGTCGCTTGGCCTTTTTGCAATCGTGCTTTCTTGATTCTTTCATTACGATCAAGCACTCACTTGTAATCGAGGCAAGAGGCACCAATTGTGTGGTGGCCCTTGTGGGAACTTTGTGTTCCAAGTGATTGAGAAGAGAAAGCTCACTCGATCCGTGGGATCGTTTGAGAGAGGGAAGGGTTGAAAGAGACCCGCCCTTTGTGGCCTCCTCAACAGGGAGTAGGTTTGCAAGAACCGAACCTCGGTAAAACAAATCCGTGTGTCACACTCTTCATTTGCTTGCGATTTGTTTTCCACCCTCTCTCGCGGACTCGTTTCTTTATTACTAACGCTAACCCGGCTTGTAGTTGTGTTTATATTTGTAAATTTCAGTTTCGCCCTATTCACCCCCCCTCTAGGCGACTTTCAATGGTCTCCACCAGAAATCCAAGAATGTGATCAATGGCAAGGAAACATATGTGGGGTGAGGTGTATGAGCCTCTGGTCGATGATCAATGGCCACACAACCCCCATTTTTGTCGAAAATAGCCATGAACGACCATTTTCAATAATATCGAAGGCTAACACCTACGGATTTTTGACCAAGAAATGGTCTCCACCAGAAATCCAAGAATGTGATCTACGACAAGGAAACATATGTGGGGTGAGGTGTATGAGCCTCTGGTCGACGATCAATGGCCACACAACCCCCATTTTGCCGAAAATAGCCATGAATGACCATTTTCAATAATACCGAAGGCTAACACGTACGAGTTTTTAACCAAGAAATGGTTTCCACCAGAAATCCAAGAATGTAATCTATGGCAAGGAAACATATGTGGGGTGAGGTGTATGAGCGTCTGGTCGATGATCAATGGCCACACAACCCCCATTTTTTATGAAAATAGCCATGAGCGACCTTGAAAATAGCCATGAACGACATTTTCAATAATACCAAATGCTAACACCTACGGATTTTGACCAAAAATGGTCTCCACCAGAAATCCAAGAATGTGATCTATGGCAAGGAAACATATGTGGGGTGAGGTGTACGAGCCTCTGGTCGATGATCAATGGCCACACAACCCCCATTTTTGTCGAAAATAGCCATGAACGACCATTTTCAATAATATCGAAGGCTAACACCTACGGATTTTTGACCAAGAAATGGCCTCCACCAGAAATCCAAGAATGTGATCTATGGCAAGGAAACATATGTGGGGTGAGGTGTACGAGCCTCTGGTCGATGATCAATGGCCACACAACCCCCATTTTGCCGAAAATAGCCATGAATGACCATTTTCAATAATACCGAAGGCTAACACGTACGAGTTTTTAACCAAGAAATGGTCTCCACCAGAAATCCAAGAATGTGATCTATGGCAAGGAAACATATGTGGGGTGAGGTGTATGAGCGTCTGGTCGATGATCAATGGCCACACAACCCCCATTTTTGTCGAAAATAGCCATGAACGACCATTTTCAATAATACCGAAGGCTAACACCTACGGATTTTTGACCAAGAAATGGTCTCCACCAGAAATCCAAGAATGTGATCTATGGCAAGGAAACATATGTGGGGTGAGGTGTACGAGCCTCTGGTCGATGATCAATGGCCACACAACCCCCATTTTGCCGAAAATAGCCATGAATGACCATTTTCAATAATACCGAAGGCAAACACGTACGAGTTTTTAACCAAGAAATGGTCTCCACCAGAAATCCAAGAATGTGATCTATGGCAAGGAAACATATGTGGGGTGAGGTGTATGAGCGTCTGGTCGATGATCAATGGCCACACAACCCCCATTTTTGTCAAAAATAGCCATGAACGACCATTTTCAATAATACCGAAGGCTAACACCTACGGATTTTTGACCAAGAAATGGTCTTCACCAGAAATCCAAGAATGTGATCTATAGCAAGGAAACATATGTGGAGTGAGGTGTACGATCTCTGGTCGATGATCAATGGCCACACAACCCCCATTTTTGTCGAAAATAGCCATGAATGACCATTTTCAAAAATACCGAAGGCTAACACGTTCGGATTTTTGACCAAGAAATGGTCTCCACCAGAAATCCAAGAATGTGATCTATGGCAAGGAAACATATGTGGGGTGAGGTGTATGAGCGTCTGGTCGATGATCAATGGCCACACAACCCCCATTTTTGTCGAAATAGCCATGAACGACCATTTTCAATAATATCGAAGGCTAACACCTACGGATTTTTGACCAAGAAATGGTCTCCACCAGAAATCCAAGAATGTGATCTATGGCAAGGAAACATATGTGGGGTGAGGTTTATGAGCCTCTAGTTGATGATAAATAGCCACACAACCCCCATTTTTTATGAAAATAGCCATGAGCGACCTTGAAAATAGCCATGAGCGACCATTTTCAATAATACTAGAGGCTAACACCTACGGATTTTAGACCAAGAAATGGTCTCCACCAGAAATCCAAGAATGTGATCTATGGCAAGGAAACATATGTGGGGTGAGGTGTATGAGCGTTTGGTCAATGATCAATGGCCACACAACCCCCATTTTTGTCGAAAATAGCCATGAACGACCATTTTCAATAATACCGAAGGCTAACACCTACGGATTTTTGACCAAGAAATGGTCTCCACCAGAAATCCAAGAATGTGATCTATGGCAAGGAAACATATGTGGGGTGAGGTGTATGAGCCTCTGGTCGATGATCAATGGCCACACAACCCCCATTTTTGTTGAAAATAGCCATGAACGACCATTTTCAATAATATCGAAGGCTAACACCTACGGATTTTTGACCAAGAAATGGTCTCCACCAGAAATCCAAGAATGTGATCTACGACAAGGAAACATATGTGGGGTGAGGTGTATGAGCCTCTAGTCGACGATCAATGGCCACACAACCCCCATTTTGCCGAAAATAGCCACACAACCCCCAATTTTGTCGAAAATAGCCATGAACGACCATTTTCAATAATACCGAAGGCTAACACCTACGGATTTTTGACCAAGAAATGGTCTCCACCAGAATTCCAAGAATGTGATCTATGGCAAGGAAACATATGTGGGGTGAGGTGTATGAGCCTCTGGTCGACGATCAATGTCCACACAACCCTAATTTTTGTCGAAAATAGCCATGAATGACCATTTTCAATGACACTGAAGGCTAACACCTACGGATTTTTGACCAAGAAATGGTCTCCACCAGAAATCCAAGAATGTGATCTATGGCAAGGAAACATATGTGGGGTGAGGTGTATGAGCGTCTGGTCGATGATTAATGGCCACACAACCCCCATTTTTTATGAAAATAGCCATGAGCGACCTTGAAAATAGCCATGAGCGACCATTTTCAATAATACTAGAGGCTAACACGTACGGATTTTTGACCAAGAAATGGTCTCCACCAGAAATCCAAGAATGTGATCTATGGCAAGGAAACATATGTGGGGTGAGGTGTATGAGCCTCTGGTCGATGATCAATGGCCACACAACCCCCATTTTTGTCGAAAATAGCCATGAACGACCATTTTTCAATGACACTGAAGGCTAACACCTACGGATTTTTGCCCAAGAAATGGTCTCCACCAAAAATCCAAGAATGTGATCTATGGCAAGGAAACATATGTGTAGTGAGGTGTATGAGCCTCTGGTCGATGATAAATGGCCACACAACCCCCATTTTTTATGAAAATAGCCATGAATGACCATTTTCAATAATACCGAAGGCTAACACCTACGGATTTTTGACCAAGAAATGGTCTCCACCAGAAATCCAAGAATGTGATCTATGGCAAGGAAACATATGTGGGGTGAGGTGTATGAGCCTCTGGTCGATGATCAATGGCCACACAACCCCCATTTTTGTCGAAAATAGCCATGAATGAAGGTGTATGAGCCTCTAGTCGATGATCAATGGCCACACAACCCCCATTTTTGTCGAAAATAGCCATGAACGACCATTTTCAATAATACCGAAGGCTAACACCTACGGATTTTTGACCAAGAAATGGTCTCCACCAGAAATCCAAGAATGTGATCTATGGCAAGGAAACATATGTCGGGTGAGGTGTATGAGCCTCTGGTCGACGATCAATGGCCACACAATCCCCATTTTTGTCAAAAATAGCCATGAACGACCATTTTCAATAATATCGAAGGCTAACACCTACGGATTTTTGACCAAGAAATGGTCTCCACCAGAAATCCAAGAATGTGATCTACGACAAGGAAACATATGTGGGGTGAGGTGTATGAGTGTCTGGTCGATGATCAATGGCCACACAACCCCCATTTTTGTCGAAAATAGCCATGAACGACCATTTTCAATAATACCGAAGGCTAACACCTACAGATTTTTGACCAAGAAATGGTCTCCACCAGAAATCCAAGAATGTGATCTATGGCAAGGAAACATATGTGGGGTGAGGTGTATGAGCGTCTGGTCGATGATCAATGGCCACACAACCCCCATTTTTGTCGAAAATAGCCATGAACGACCATTTTCAATAATACCGAAGGCTAACACCTACGGATTTTTGACCAAGAAATGGTCTCCACCAGAAATCCAAGAATGTGATCTATGGCAAGGAAACTTATGTGGGTGAGGTGTATGAGCCTCTGGTCGATGATCAATGGCCACACAACCCCCATTTTTGTCGAAAATACCCATGAACGACCATTTTCAATAATATCGAAGGGTAACACCTACGAATTTTTGACCAAGAAATGGTCTCCACCAGAAATCCAAGAATGTGATCTATGGCAAGGAAACATATGTGGGGTGAGGTATATGAGCCTCTGGTCGATGATCAATGGCCACACAACCCCCATTTTTGTCGAAAATAGCCATGAACGACCATTTTCAATAATACCGAAGGCTAACACCTACGGATCTTTGACCAAGAAATGGGGGTTGTGTGGCCATTGATCATCGACCAAAGGCTCATACACCTCACCCCACATATGTTTCCTTGCCATAGATCACATTCTTGTATTTCTGGTGGAGACCATTTCTTGGTCAAAAATCCGTAAGTGTTAGCCTTCGGTATTATTGAAAATGGTCGTTCATGGCTATTTTCGACAAAAATGGGGGTTGTGTGGCCATTGATCATCGACCAGACGCTCATACACCTCACCCCACATATGTTTCCTTGCCATAGATCACATTCTTGGATTTCTGGTGGAGACCATTTCTTGGTCAAAAATCCGAACGTGTTAGCCTTCGGTATTTTTGAACATGGTCATTGATGGCTATTTTCGACAAAAATGGGGGTTGTGTGGCCATTGATCATCGACCAGAGGATCGTACACCTCACTCCACATATGTTTCCTTGCCATAGATCACATTCTTGGATTTCTGGTGGAGACCATTTCTTGGTCAAAAATCCGTAGGTCTTAGCCTCTAGTATTATTGAAAATGGTCGTTCATGGCTATTTTTGACAAAAATGGGGGTTGTGTGGCCATTGATCATCGACCAGACGCTCATACACCTCACCCCACACATGTTTCCTTGCCATAGATCACATTCTTGGATTTCTGGTGGAGACCATTTCTTGGTCTAAAATCCGTAGGTGTTAGCCTCTAGTATTATTGAAAATGGTCGCTTATGGCTATTTTCATAAAAAATGTGGGTTGTGTGGCCATTGATCGTCGACCAGAGGCTCATACACCTCACCCCACATATGTTTCCTTGCCATAGATCACATTCTTGGATTTCTTGTGGAGACCATTTCTTGGTCAAAAATTCGTAGGTGTTAGCCTTCGATATTATTGAAAATGGTCGTTCATGGCTATTTTCGACAAAAATGGGGGTTGTGTGGCCATTGATCATCGACCAGAGGCTCATACACCTCACCCCACATATGTTTCCTTGCCATAGATCACATTCTTGGATTTCTGGTGGAGACCATTTCTTGGTCAAAAATCCGTAGGTGTTAGCCTTCGGTATTATTGAAAATGGTCGTTCATGGCTATTTTCGACAAAAAATGGGGGTTGTGTGGCCATTGATCATCGACCAGAGGCTCATACACCTCACCCCACATATGTTTCCTTGCCATAGATCACATTCTTGGATTTCTGGTGGAGACCATTTCTTGGTCAAAAATTCGTAGGTGTTAGCCTCTAATATTATTGAAAATGGTCGCTCATGGCTATTTTCAAGGTCGCTTATGGCTATTTTCATAAAAAATGGGGGTTGTGTGGCCATTGATCGTCGACCAGAGGCTCATACACCTCACCCCACATATGTTTCCTTGCCATAGATCACATTCCAGGATTTCGGGTGGAGAC
Source organism: Zea mays (assembly GCF_902167145.1). NCBI lineage: Eukaryota > Viridiplantae > Streptophyta > Magnoliopsida > Poales > Poaceae > Zea > Zea mays. Next base: position 64,457 of record NW_023366874.1, read on the forward strand.
CATTTCTTGGTCAAAAATCCGTAGGTCTTAGCCTCTAATATTATTGAAAATGGTCGCTCATGGCAATTTTCGGCAAAATGGGGGTTGTGTGGCCATTGATCGTCGACCAGAGGCTCATACACCTCACCCCACATATGTTTCCTTGCCATAGATTACATTCTTGGATTTCTGGTGGAGACCATTTCTTGGTCAAAAATCCGTAGGTGTTAGCGTTCGGTATTATTGAAAATGGTCGTTCATGGCTATTTTCGACAAAAATGGGGGTTGTGTGGCCATTGATCATCGACCAGACGCTCATACACCTCACCCCACATATGTTTCCTTGTCGTAGATCACATTCTTGGATTTCTGGTGGAGACCATTTCTTGGTCAAAAATCCGTAGGTGTTAGCCTTCGATATTATTGAAAATGGTCGTTCATGGCTATTTTTGACAAAAATGGGGGCTGTGTGGCCATTGATCGTCGACCAGAGGCTCATACACCTCACCCCACATATGTTTCCTTGCCATAGATCACATTCTTGGATTTCTGGTGGAGACCATTTCTTGGTCAAAAATCCGTAGGTGTTAGCCTTCTATATTATTGAAAATGGTCGTTCATGGCTATTTTCGACAAAAATGGGGGTTGTGTGGCCATTGATCATCGACCAGAGGCTCATACACCTAACCCCACATATGTTTCCTTGCCATAGATCACATTCTTGGATTTCTGGTGGAGACCATTTCTTGGTCAAAAATCCATAGGTGTTAGCCTTCGGTATTATTGTAAATGGTCATTCATGGCTATTTTCGACAAAAATGGGGGTTGTGTGGCCATTGATTGTCGACCTGAGGCTCATACACCTCACCCCACATATGTTTCCTTGCCATAGATTACATTCTTGGATTTCTGGTGGAGACCATTTCTTGGTTAAAAACTCGTACGTGTTAGCCTTCGGTATTATTGAAACTGGTCGTTCATGGCTATTTTCGGCAAAATGGGGGTTGTGTGGCCATTGATCGTCGACCAGAGGCTCATACACCTCACCCCACATATGTTTCCTTGTCGTAGATCACATTCTTGGATTTCTGGTGGAGACCATTTCTTGGTCAAAAATCCGTAGGTGTTAGCCTTCGATATTATTGAAAATGGTCGTTCATGGCTATTTTCGACAAAAATGGGGGTTGTGTGGCCATTGATCGTCGACCAGAGGCTCATACACCTCACCCCACATATGTTTCCTTGCCATAGATCACATTCTTGGATTTCTGGTGGACACCATTTCTTGGTCAAAAATCCGTAGGTCTTAGCCTCTAGTATTATTGAAAATGGTCGCTCATGGCTATTTTCATAAAAAATGGGGGTTGTGTGGCCATTTATCATCGACTAGAGGCTCATAAACCTCACCCCACATATGTTTCCTTGCCATAGATTACATTCTTGGATTTCTAGTGGAGACCATTTCTTGGTCAAAAATCCGTAGGTGTTAGCCTTCGGTATTATTGAAAATGGTCGTTCATGGCTATTTTCGACACCCACATATGTTTCCTTGCCATAGATCACATTCTTGGATTTCTGGTGGAGACCATTTCTTGGTCTAAAATCCGTAGGTGTTAGCCTCTAGTATTATTGAAAATGGTCGCTCATGGCTATTTTCAAGGTCGCTCATGGCTATTTTCATAAAAAATGGGGGTTGTGTGGCCATTTATCATCGACTAGAGGCTCATAAACCTCACCCCACATATGTTTCCTTGCCATAGATCACATTCTTGGATTTCTGGTGGAGACCATTTCTTGGTCAAAAAACTCGTACGTGTTAGCCTTCGGTATTATTGAAAATGGTCGTTCATGGCTATTTTCGACAAAAATGGGGGTTGTGTGGCCATTGATCATCGACTAGAGGCTCGTACAGCTCACCCCACATATGTTTCCTTGCCATAGATCACATTCTTGGATTTCTGGTGGAGACCATTTCTTGGTCAAAAATCCTTAGGTGTTAGCCTCTAGTATTATTGAAAATGGTCGCTCATGGCTATTTTCAAGGTCGCTCATGGCTATTTTCATAAAAAATGGGGGTTGTGTGGCCATTTATCATCGACTAGAGGCTCATAAACCTCACCCCACATATGTTTCCTTGCCATAGATCACATTCTTGGATTTCTGGTGGAGACCATTTCTTGGTCAAAAATCCGTAGGTGTTAGCCTTCGGTATTATTGAAAATGGTCGTTCATGGCTATTTTCGACAAAAATGGGGGTTGTGTGGCCATTGATCATCGACCAGAGGCTCATACACCTCACCCCACATATGTTTCCTTGCCATAGATCACATTCTTGGATTTCTGGTGGAGACCATTTCTTGGTCAAAATCCGTTGGTCTTAGCCTCTAATATTATTGAAAATGGTCGCTCATGGCTATTTTCATAAAAAAATGGGGGTTGTGTGGCCATTTATCATCGACTAGAGGCTCATAAATCTCACCCCACATATGTTTCCTTGCCATAGATCACATTCTTGGATTTATGGTGGAGACCATTTCTTGGTCAAAAATCCGTAGGTGTTAGCCTTCGATATTATTGAAAATGGTCGTTCATGGCTATTTTCGGCAAAATGGGGGTTGTGTGGCCATTGATCGTCGACCAGAGGCTCATACACCTCTGGTGGAGACCAATTCTTGGTCAAAAATCTGTAGGTGTTAGCCTTCGGTATTATTGAAAATGGTCGTTCATGGCTATTTTCGACAAAAATGGGGGGTTGTGTGGCCATTGATCATCGACCAGAGGCTCGTATACCTCACCCCACATATGTTTCCTTGCCATAGATCACATTCTTGGATTTCTGGTGGAGACCATTTCTTGGGCAAAAATCCGTAGGTCTTAGCCTCTAGTATTATTGAAAATGGTCGTTCATGGCTATTTTCGACAAAAATGGGGGTTGTGTGGCCATTGATCATCGACCAGAGGCTCATACACCTCACCCCACATATGTTTCCTTGCCATAGATCACATTCTTGGATTTCTGGTGGAGACCATTTCTTGGTCAAAAAATCCGTAGGTGTTAGCCTTCGGTATTATTGAAAATGGTCGTTCATGGCTATTTTCGACAAAAATGTGGGTTGTGTGGCCATTGATCATCGACCAGAGGCTCATACACCTCACCCCACATATGTTTCCTTGCCATAGATCACATTCTTGGATTTTTGGTGGAGACCATTTCTTGGTTAAAAACTCGTAGGTGTTAGCCTTCTGTATTATTGAAAATGGTCATTCATGGCTATTTTCGGCAAAATGGGGGTTGTGTGGCCATTTATCATCGACCAGAGGCTCATACACCTCACCCCACATATGTTTCCTTGCCATAGATCACATTCTTGGATTTCTGGTGGAGACCATTTCTTGGTCAAAAATCCGTAGGTGTTTAGCCTTCGATATTATTGAAAATGGTCGTTCATGGCTATTTTCGACAAAAATGGGGGTTGTGTGGCCATTGATCGTCGACCAGAGGCTCATACACCTCACCCCACATATGTTTCCTTGCCATAGATCACATTCTTGGATTTCTGGTGGAGACCATTTCTTGGTCAAAAATCCGTAGGTCTTAGCCTCTAGTATTATTGAAAATGGTCGCTCATGGCTATTTTCATAAAAAATGGGGGTTGTGTGGCCATTGATCATCGACCAAAGGCTCATACACCTCTGGTGGAGACCAATTCTTGGTCAAAAATCTGTAGGTGTTAGCCTTCGGTATTATTGAAAATGGTCGTTCATGGCTATTTTCATAAAAAATGGGGGTTGTGTGGCCATTTATCATCGACTAGAGGCTCGTACACCTCACCCCACATATGTTTCCTTGCCATAGATCACATTCTTGGATTTCTGGTGGAGACCATTTCTTGGTTAAAAACTCGTACGTGTTAGCCTTCGGTATTATTGAAAATGGTCGCTCATGGCTATTTTCATAAAAAATGGGGGTTGTGTGGCCATTGATCATCGACCAGACGCTCATACACCTCACCCCACATATGTTTCCTTGCATAGATCACATTCTTGGATTTCTAGTGGAGACCATTTCTTGGTCAAAAAATCCGTAGGTGTTAGCCTTCGGTATTATTGTAAATGGTCATTCATGGCTATTTTCGACAAAAATGGGGGTTGTGTGGCCATTGATCATCGACCAGAGGCTCATACACCTCACCCCACATATGTTTCCTTGCCATAGATCACATTCTTGGATTTCTGGTGGAGACCATTTCTTGGTCAAAAATCAGTAGGTCTTAGCCTCTAGTATTATTGAAAATGGTCTCTCATGGCTATTTTCAAGGTCGCTCATGGCTATTTTCATAAAAAATGGGGGTTGTGTGGCCATTGATCATCGACCATAGGCTCATACACCTCACCCCACATATGTTTCCTTGCCATAGATCACATTCTTGGATTTCTGGTGGAGACCATTTCTTGGTCAAAAATCCGTAGGTGTTAGCCTCTAGTATTATTGAAAATGGTCGTTCATGGCTATTTTCGGCAAAATGGGGGTTGTGTGGCCATTGATCATCGACCAGACGCTCATACACCTCACCCCACATATGTTTCCTTGCCATAGATCACATTCTTGGATTTCTGGTGGAGACCATTTCTTTGTCAAAAATCCGTAGGTGTTAGCCTTCGGAATTTTTGAAAATGGTCATTCATGGCTATTTTCGACAAAAATGGGGGTTGTGGCCATTGATCATCAACCAGAGGATCGTACACCTCACTCCACATATGTTTCCTTGCCATAGATATTTTCGACAAAAATGGGGTTGTGTGGCCATTGATCATCGACCAGAGGCTCATACACCTCACCCCACATATGTTTCCTTGCCATAGATTACATTCTTGGATTTCTGGTGGAAACCATTTCTTGGTTAAAAACTCGTACGTGTTAGCCTTCAGTATTATTGAAAATGGTCATTCATGGCTATTTTCGACAAAAATGGGGGTTGTGAGGCCATTGATCATCGACCACCCCCATTTTTGTCGAAAAATAGCCATGAACGACCATTTTTCAATATTATCGAAGGCTAACACCTACGGATTTTTGACCAAGAAATGGTCTCCACCAGAGGCTCGTACACCTCACCCCACATATGTTTCCTTGCCATAGATCACATTCTTGGATTTCTGGTGGAAACCATTTCTTGGTTAAAAACTCGTACGTGTTAGCCTTCGGTATTATTGAAAATGGTCATTCATGGCTATTTTCGGCAAAATGGGGGTTGTGTGGCCATTGATCGTCGACCAGAGGCTCGTACACTTCAACCCACATATGTTTTCTTGCCATAGATCACATTCTTGGATTTCTGGTGGAGACCATTTCTTGGTCTAAAATCCGTACGTGTTTAGCCTTCGGTATTATTGTAAATGGTCATTCATGGCTATTTTCGACAAAAATGGGGGTGGTCGATGATCAATGGCCACACAACCCCCATTTTGTCGAAAATAGCCATGAATGACCATTTTCAATAATACCGAAGGCTAACACATACGAGTTTTTAACCAAGAAATGGTTTCCACCAGAAATCCAAGAATGTAATCTATGGCAAGGAAACATATGTGGGGTGAGGTGTATGAGCCTCTGGTCGATGATCAATGGCCACACAACCCCCATTTTTGTCGAAAATAGCCATGAATGACCATTTTCAATAATACCGAAGGCTAACACGTACGGATTTTTGCCCAAGAAATGGTCTCCACCAGAAATCCAAGAATGTGATCTATGGCAAGTAAACATATGTGGGGTGAGGTGTATGAGCCTCTGGTCGATGATCAATGGCCACACAACCCCCATTTTTGTCGAAAATAGCCATGAACGACCATTTTCAAAAATACCAAAGGCTAACACGTACGGATTTTTGACCAAGAAATGGTCTCCACCAGAAATCCAAGAATGTGATCTATGGCAAGGAAACATATGTGGGGTGAGGTGTATGAGCGTCTGGTCGATGATCAATGGCCACACAACCCCCATTTTTGTCGAAAATAGCCATGAACGACCATTTTCAATAATACCGAAGGCTAACACCTACGGATTTTTGACCAAGAAATGGTCTCCACCAGAAATCCAAGAATGTGATCTATGGCAAGGAAACATATGTGGGGTGAGGTGTACGAGCCTCTGGTCGATGATCAATGGCCACACAACCCCCATTTTGCCGAAAATACCCATGAATGACCATTTTCAATAATACCGAAGGCTAACACGTACGAGTTTTTGACCAAGAAATGGTCTCCACCAGAAATCCAAGAATGTGATCTACGACAAGGAAACATATGTGGGGTGAGGTGTATGAGCCTCTGGTCGACGATCAATGGCCACACAACCCCCATTTTGCCGAAAATAGCCATGAATGACCATTTTCAATAATACCGAAGGCTAAGACCTACGGATTTTTGACCAAGAAATGGTCTCCACCAGAAATCCAAGAATGTGATCTATGGCAAGGAAACATATGTGGGGTGAGGTTTATGAGCCTCTTGTCGATGATCAATGGCCACACAACCCCCATTTTTGTCGAAAATAGCCATGAATGACCATTTACAATAATACCGAAGGCTAACACCTACGGATTTTTGACCAAGAAATGGTCTCCACCAGAAATCCAAGAATGTGATCTATGGCAAGGAAACATATTTGGGTGAGGTGTATGAGCGTCTGGTCGATGATCAATGGCCACACAACCCCCATTTTTGTCGAAAATAGCCATGAACGACCATTTTCAATAATATCGAAGGCTAACACCTACGGATTTTTGACCAAGAAATGGTCTCCACCAGAGGCTCGTACACCTCACCCCACATATGTTTCCTTGCCATAGATCACATTCTTGGATTTCTGGTGGAAACCATTTCTTGGTTAAAAACTCGTACGTGTTAGCCTTCGGTATTATTGAAAATGGTCATTCATGGCTATTTTCGGCAAAATGGGGGTTGTGTGGCCATTGATCGTCGACCAGAGGCTCGTACACTTCAACCCACATATGTTTTCTTGCCATAGATCACATTCTTGGATTTCTGGTGGAGACCATTTCTTGGTCTAAAATCCATACGTGTTAGCCTTCGGTATTATTGTAAATGGTCATTCATGGCTATTTTCGACAAAAATGGGGGTGGTCGATGATCAATGGCCACACAACCCCCATTTTTGTCGAAAATAGCCATGAATGACCATTTTCAATAATACCGAAGGCTAACACATACGAGTTTTTAACCAAGAAATGGTTTCCACCAGAAATCCAAGAATGTAATCTATGGCAAGGAAACATATGTGGGGTGAGGTGTATGAGCCTCTAGTCGATGATCAATGGCCACACAACCCCCATTTTTGTCGAAAATAGCCATGAATGACCATTTTCAATAATACCGAAGGCTAACACGTACGGATTTTTGCCCAAGAAATGGTCTCCACCAGAAATCCAAGAATGTGATCTATGGCAAGGAAACATATGTGGGGTGAGGTGTATGAGCCTCTGGTCGATGATCAATGGCCACACAACCCCCATTTTTGTCGAAAATAGCCATGAACGACCATTTTCAAAAATACCAAAGGCTAACACGTACGGAATTTTGACCAAGAAATGGTCTCCACCAGAAATCCAAGAATGTGATCTATGGCAAGGAAACATATGTGGGGTGAGGTGTATGAGCGTCTGGTCGATGATCAATGGCCACACAACCCCCATTTTTTTTCGAAAATAGCCATGAACGACCATTTTCAATAATACCGAAGGCTAACACCTACGGATTTTTGACCAAGAAATGGTCTCCACCAGAAATCCAAGAATGTGATCTATGGCAAGGAAACATATGTGGGGTGAGGTGTACGAGCCTCTGGTCGATGATCAATGGCCACACAACCCCCATTTTGCCGAAAATAGCCATGAATGACCATTTTCAATAATACCGAAGGCTAACACGTACGAGTTTTTGACCAAGAAATGGTCTCCACCAGAAATCCAAGAATGTGATCTACGACAAGGAAACATATGTGGGGTGAGGTGTATGAGCCTCTGGTCGACGATCAATGGCCACACAACCCCCATTTTGCCGAAAATAGCCATGAATGACCATTTTCAATAATACCGAAGGCTAAGACCTACGGATTTTTGACCAAGAAATGGTCTCCACCAGAAATCCAAGAATGTGATCTATGGCAAGGAAACATATGTGGGGTGAGGTGTATGAGCCTCTTGTCGATGATCAATGGCCACACAACCCCCATTTTTGTCGAAAATAGCCATGAATGACCATTTACAATAATACCGAAGGCTAACACCTATGATTTTTGACCAAGAAATGGTCTCCACCAGAAATCCAAGAATGTGATCTATGGCAAGGAAACATATGTGGGGTGAGGTGTATGAGCGTCTGGTCGATGATCAATGGCCACACAACCCCCATTTTTGTCGAAAATAGCCATGAACGACCATTTTCAATAATATCGAAGGCTAACACCTACGGATTTTTGACCAAGAAATGGTCTCCACAACCCCCATTTTTGTCGAAAATAGCCATGAACGACCATTTTCAATAATACCGAAGGCTAACACGTACAAGTTTTTGACCAAGAAATGGTCTCCACCAGAAATCCAAGAATGTGATCTATGGCAAGGAAACATATGTGGGGTGAGGTTTATGAGCCTCTAGTCGATGATAAATGGCCACACAACCCCCATTTTTTATGAAAATAGCCATGAGCGACCTTGAAAATAGCCATGAGCGACCATTTTCAATAATACTAGAGGCTAACACCTACGGATTTTAGACCAAGAAATGGTCTCCACCAGAAATCCAAGAATGTGATCTATGGCAAGGAAACATATGTGGGTGTCGAAAATAGCCATGAACGACCATTTTCAATAATACCGAAGGCTAACACCTACGGATTTTTGACCAAGAAATGGTCTCCACCAGAAATCCAAGAATGTAATCTATGGCAAGGAAACATATGTGGGGTGAGGTTTATGAGCCTCTAGTCGATGATCAATGGCCACACAACCCCCATTTTTGTCGAAAATAGCCATGAACGACCATTTTCAATAATACTAGAAGCTAAGACCTACGGATTTTTGACCAAGAAATGGTCTCCACCAGAAATCCAAGAATGTGATCTATGGCAAGAAACATATGTGGGGTGAGGTGTATGAGCCTCTAGTCGATGATCAATGGACACACAACCCCCATTTTTGTCGAAAATAGCCATGAATGACCATTTTCAAAAATACCAAAGGCTAACACGTACGGATTTTTGACCAAGAAATGGTCTCCACCAGAAATCCAAGCAATGTGATCTATGGCAAGGAAACATATGTGGGGTGAGGTTGTATGAGTGTCTGGTCGATGATCAATGGCCACACAACCCCCATTTTTGTCGAAAATAGCCATGAATGACCATTTTCAAAAATACCGAAGGCTAACACGTTCGGATTTTTGACCAAGAAATGGTCTCCACCAGAAATCCAAGAATGTGATCTATGGCAAGGAAACATATGTGGGGTGAGGTGTATGAGCGTCTGGTCGATGATCAATGGCCACACAACCCCCATTTTTGTCGAAAATAGCCATGAACGACCATTTTCAATAATACCGAAGGCTAACACATACGGATTTAGACCAAGAAATGGTCTCCACCAGATGGGGTGAGGTGTACGAGCCTCTCGTCGATGATCAATGGCCACACAACCCCCATTTTTGTCGAAAATAGCCATGAATGACCATTTTCAATAATACCGAAGGCTAACACCTACGGATTTTTGACCAAGAAATGGTTTCCACCAGAAATCCAAGAATGTGATCTACGACAAGGAAACATATGTGGGGTGAGGTGTATGAGCCTCTGGTCGACGATCAATGGCCACACAACCCCCATTTTGCCGAAAATAGCCATGAATGACCATTTTCAATAATACCGAAGGCTAAGACCTACGGAATTTTTGACCAAGAAATGGTCTCCACCAGAAATCCAAGAATGTGATCTATGGCAAGGAAACATATGTGGGGTGAGGTGTATGAGCCTCTGGTCGATGATCAATGGCCACACAACCCCCATTTTTGTCGAAAATAGCCATGAATGACCATTTACAATAATACCGAAGGCTAACACCTACGGATTTTTGACCAAGAAATGGTCTCCACCAGAAATCCAAGAATGTGATCTACGACAAGGAAACATATGTGGGGTGAGGTGTATGAGCCTCTGGTCGATGATCAATGGCCACACAACCCCCATTTTTGCCGAAAATAGCCATGAGCGACCATTTTTTAAATAATACACCTCACCCCACATATGTTTCCTTGCCATAGATCACATTCTTGGATTTATGGTGGAGACCATTTCTTGGTCAAAAATCCGTAGGTGTTAGCCTTTGGTATTTTTGAAAATGGTCATTCTATGGCAAGGAAACATATGTGGGGTGAGGTGTATGAGCGTCTGGTCGATGATCAATGGCCACACAACCCCCATTTTTGCCGAAAATAGCCATGAACAACCGTTTTCAATAATACCGAAGGCTAACACCTACGGATTTTTGACCAAGAAATGGTCTCCACCAGAAATCCAAGAATGTGATCTATGGCAAGGAACATATGTGGGGTGAGGTGTATTATTGAAAATGGTCGCTCATGGCTATTTTCGGCAAAAATGGGGGTTGTGTGGCCATTGATCATCGACCAGAGGCTCATACACCTCACCTCACATATGTTTCCTTGTCGTAGATCACATTCTTGGATTTCTGGTGGAGACCATTTTTTGGTCAAAAAATCCGTAGGTGTTAGCCTTCGGTATTATTGTAAATGGTCATTCATGGCTATTTTCAACAAAAATGGGGGTTGTGTGGCCATTGATCATCGACCAGAGGCTCATACACCTCACCCCACATAGGTTTCCTTGCCATAGATCACATTCTTGGATTTCTGGTGGAGACCATTTCTTGGTCAAAAATCCGTAGGTGTTAGCCTTCGGTATTTTTGAAAATGGTCATTCATGGCTATTTTCGATAAAAATGGGGGTTGTGTGGCCATTGATCATCGACCAGAGGATCGTACACCTCACTCCACATATGTTTCCTTGCCATAGATCACATTCTTGGATTTCTGGTGGAGACCATTTCTTGGTCAAAAATCCGTAGGTCTTAGCCTCTAGTATTATTGAAAATGGTCGTTCATGGCTATTTTCGACAAAAATGGGGGTTGTGTGGCCATTGATCATCGACCAGACGCTCATACACCTCACCCACATATGTTTCCTTGCCATAGATCACATTCTTGGATTTCTGGTGGAGACCATTTCTTGGTCTAAAATCCGTAGGTGTTAGCCTCTAGTATTATTGAAAATGGTCGCTCATGGCTATTTTCATAAAAAATGGGGGTTGTGTGGCCATTGATCGTCGACCAGAGGCTCATACACCTCACCCCACATATGTTTCCTTGCCGTAGATCACATTCTTGGATTTCTGGTGGAGACCATTTCTTGGTCAAAAATCCTTAGGTGTTAGCCTTCGGTATTATTGAAAATGGTCGTTCATGGCTATTTTTGACAAAAATGGGGGGTTGTGTGGCCATTGA
>NW_023366875.1:12500-27500 GCF_902167145.1 Zea mays
TCCATCATTTTGCAATGAAAACAACATAAAAAACTCTGGACAATTTCGAAATCAGACCAAGCGTCTTAATACATATGCAAAAAAATTCATTATTGGCCCACCATTGATTACAAGATTTAGCTTTTATGAATCGCTATTGGTTTGATACGAATAATGGCAGTCGTTTCAGTATGTTAAGGATACAGATGTATCCACAATTCATTTAGAGTTACTTAATAGCCTATTTCTTATACTATATCTCTATCCCGTGAAATTCTCGAGCCCAAAGATGGATGCATATGCTGTGTTTCATTTTGCTAAATGATATCAATTAAATGGTATATCAATTCTATAAATTGGATATAGCAATAAATAAATCAGCAAAATTCTTTTATTTTAGATAGAAGAAATGTTTCTTCTATCTAAAATAAAAGAATGTACCCTTCTATCCAAATCCAATTTGCATCGATAAAATAAATCCAAATTCCAGATTCCAGCAGTAGATGAATAATTGCAAATTTTTGTGTGTACGAGATTAGAATAACTTAAAAATAACTGACATAATTTTTTATTTTTCCTGATCAGAAAAATACATGAAAAAGAAAGGAGGTAGAAAAATTTGTTGATTTATGGTTAAAGAAGAAAAACAAGAAAACAGGGGTTCTGTTGAATTTCAAGTATTCAGTTTCACCAATAAGATACGGAGACTTGCTTCACATTTAGAATTACACAAAAAAGATTTTTCATCGGAAAGAGGTCTACGAAGACTTTTGGGAAAACGTCAACGTTTGCTGGCTTATTTGGCAAAGAAAAATAGAGTACGTTATAAGAAATTAATAAGTCAGTTGGATATTCGGGAGAAGTAATTTAATCGTTCTCATTTTTTTCTTATTTTATTAGTAGTCTTATAGTAGTCTTAGATTTTGCATTTTGATGAGCCTCGTTTTGAGGAATTCATGGAATAATCCATTTTCATGGAATAAAGAATAAGAACAAGGATACATAACATAAAAAAAAGAATAGATAAGACGATATTCGCCCTCCCCCTACATATTTGATTTCTTCTCCTATACAAAAACCAGCAAGACCTACTCCATTGGTAATTCCATCAATGACACCTTTATCAAAAAAATGCGTTAGTTCGGCTAATCTTCTTATACCTAGGATAAAAACCCTAGTATAGAAAAAATCTATATAACCACGATTATATGACCAGCTGTATATCTTTTTTTTTACTTCATCCAAAAAGCTCTTTTTTGGATTCTTTTTTACAAGGGAATTTTGAAAATTCAAATTCTGAAAAAAAGAATAAGCAGATCCATAAAAGATATATGCTATGAATAGACCAAAAATTGCTAAACTTACAGAAGAAATTGCATTAGTGAGAAATTCATATGAATTTATGGAAGAATTAGAATTTTCCTGGAACAAGTTTATTGAAGGAGTTAGCCACTTTGATAATATGGTTAACTCCAATATTCTATTATCTTTTACTCCATTATCAAAATGGATTCCTATGGATCCAATGAACAAAGTAAAAAGTAGTAATATAAGAAGAGGAAATAGCATAGTATTTCCCGTTTCATGAGGATAGACAAAAGTATTTTTAGCCCCAAAGGGAGTACTAAAGGATCCTATCTTATTTCTTGTATTAGCAGGAATTTTTGGTATATTTTGTGAAAAAAAAGAAACTCCACTCTTCATTGTTGATAAAACAAAATCCCTATTGACTCCTTTGGATATACTTTTTCCCCATAAGGATATTGAATACAACGAACCTTCTTTAGTACTACTGTAATTTTGAAAATGAACACGCAAATACCCATCAAAAGTAAGTAAATATATCCGAAACATATAAAATGCAGTTAATCCTGCAGTAAAAGAGGCTATTATTCCAAAAAAGGGTGAATACAACCAACTATTACTAAGGATTTCATCTTTGGACCAGAAGCAAGCAAGAGGTGGAATACCACAAAGAGAAAGTGTACCACATAAAAAAGTAGTTCTTGTAATTGGAACGTATTTTCTTAAACCACCCATAAGAACCATATTCTGACTTTTATCTGGTGAATATCCAACAAGAGGTTCCATTGAATGAATAACGGATCCGGATCCTAAGAACAATAAAGCTTTCGAATAAGCATGAGTGATCAAATGGAATAAAGCAGCTTGATAAGAACCTATACCTAGAGCTAACATCATATAACCCAATTGAGACATTGTAGAATAGGCTAAGCTTCTTTTAATATCTCTCTGAGCAAGAGCTAAAGTGGCTCCTAAGAAGAGTGTTATTGTACCTATTAAAGAAATGAAACTCATTATCCAGGGTAGGGATATGAAAAGAGGAAGAAGTCTAGCTAGAAGAAAAATCCCCGCAGCAACCATAGTTGCTGCGTGTATAAGAGCCGAAATAGGAGTGGGTCCTTCCATAGCATCAGGTAACCATACGTGAAGAGGAAATTGTGCAGATTTTGCAACTGCACCAAGGAATAATAAAAAAGCACACAAAGTAGTAAGTAAGGAATTAATCCCATTATTAGGAATCCAGTTATTAGCTATTTTGAACAAATCCCGAAACTCCAAACTACCCGTTATCCAAAAAAAACCTAAAATTCCTAATAACAGACCAAAATCCCCTACACGATTAGTTACAAAAGCTTTTTGACAAGCACTCGCTGCAATTGGCCGCGTAAACCAAAAGCCTATCAATAAATAGGAACACATTCCGACAAGTTCCCAAAAAAAATAAATTTGTATCAAATTGGAACTAGTAACCAATCCTAACATGGAAGTATTAAAAAAACTTATATAAACAAAAAATCTCAAATATCCTTCATCGTGAGACATATAATCGTCACTATAAATAAGAACTAAGATTCCTACAGTAGTAATTAGTATTAACATAATAGACGTAAGGGGGTCGACCAAGTATCCAAATTCTAAGGAAAAATCATTATTGATGGTCCAAGACCATAGATATTGATAGATAGAACTTCCATTTATTTGTTGAATAGACAGGTGAAGTGAGAATACCATAGCTATACTTAAGAGTAAAATACTAGGAAAAGCCCATATCCGACGAAGATTTTTTGTTGCTGTAGGAATAAGAAAAAGTCCAAATCCCATTGACATAATAACTGGAAGTGGGAGAAGAGGAATTACCCAGGCATATTGATATGTATGTTCCATAAGAAAAGAAATAGCAATTTTTAGTTTAAATTTATAGTTCAATTTTTCTATAAAATAAAATTGTTTCCGATTCACCAAACCTATTCTTATCTCTTTCTAAAGGAATTAAAAAAACAAAATAAGAAAAATAAAAAATACTGGAATTATGAATTTTTCTAATTTCTCTCATTAAAATATTCCAAAATTTAGAATGGGTTTAGTTACTTAAATTCAAAAAGTGAATCAAAGAATTTCGGTATCTAGTTATTAGTAAAAAAAAATATTTATTAAAATACAAAAAAAGATTGAATAATTTTACTTTCTAATCATTTTTGTATTTCTTTTTGTTAAAATAAAAGAGCTCTCTTGTTTCGTAATTGATTGATTGAATTCCAAAGAAAACCTATATTTATAGGAAATTCTCGAATATTGCTTATTTCATATAAAAGGAAATCCTAATGACTAGAATTCTCTAAGTTTTAGAATGTCTTGTTTAAGAGACTAAGTATTTTTTTTTATTGGAATTCAATTATGGAATAGCCTTCTGAACTTAATTAACTATTTGAATTGAATTTTACCTTCTTTTTATCTCCCCCTCTTATATGAGGGCTTATCCCCCATACCATATATTTATATATGGAGTATATTTGATATAGAAATTGATTTAAATAGAAAATCTTAAAAAACTCTTGTCTTATCCACATTAGACAAAATGAACTAAAGAAGAATTTAGAATTTAAGTATCTTTCAGTATCTTTCAGTATCTAAGTATAAATACTAAGAAAAAACAGAAAGAAGGATTGATTTGTGGCAATAGATGTCTTTCACATACAACTAGAAAAAAGTAATTCCCTTTTTGAATGGCAGTTCCAAAAAAACGTACTTCGATGTCAAAAAAGCGTATTCGTAAAAATCTTTGGAAAAAAAAGACTTATTTTTCCATAGTACAATCTTATTCTTTAGCAAAATCAAGATCATTTTCTAGGGGCAACGAGCATCCAAAACCAAAAGGTTTTTCTGGGCAACAAGCAAACAAATAATAAGATTTTGAAATAATCTGAATTGAACTATCCAAAAGAAATTCCAATTATTTAATATGAATGAATAATTCGGATTAATTAATAAATGTACTTTTATGTGTCGAATTCCTCGGTACAATATTCTTAGAACGAATCCCTCCATTATCATTATATAGAACAAAAGTTTTTGGTATATTGTGTCCTCAGTATTCTTTTCCTATCAAAGAACTTTTTTTTATAATAGAATTCTCATAAAAACGAGGATTCTATTATAAAAAGTAGACTATTCTTGCAATAGGACTTACAACCTCCACCTAATCTTATCCAAAATTCCCATATAAATGGGTTTAGGACTGGTACATCATATTAATAAGAGTGTAAAGGCTTTCATTCTATCAATTTTTCTAAAATACAAAATGCATTTCATTGTAGTTAATGATGAACTTCTAATGATGAACTTCTAATGTTCCTAAATTCTATGGCTTCTCCCAGTCTCGACGATTCACGATAAAATAACTATTATTCTTTTAAGTTAACTATTATTTTAAATTAGCCGCCATGGTGAAATTGGTAGACACGCTGCTCTTAGGAAGCAGTGCTCAAGCATCTCGGTTCGAATCCGAGTGGCGGCATTCTCGAAAAAGAATACAATAAATTAGAAAATGGATTCAATTCGAAATTTCCAATTTTGTAATGGGACCTTATCGTTATGCTATTTGCAACTTTAGAACATATACTAACTCATATCTCTTTCTCAACCATTTCAATTGTGATTACGATTCATTTGATAACCTTATTAGTTCGTGAACTTAGGGGATTACGTGATTCGTCAGAAAAAGGAATGATAGCTACTTTTTTCTCTATAACAGGATTTTTAGTCTCTCGTTGGGTTTCTTCGGGACATTTTCCATTAAGTAATTTATATGAGTCATTGATCTTCCTTTCATGGACTCTGTATATTCTTCATACTATTCCTAAGATACAGAACTCGAAAAATGATTTAAGCACAATAACTACGCCAAGTACTATTTTAACGCAAGGCTTTGCCACGTCGGGTCTTTTAACTGAAATGCATCAATCCACAATACTAGTACCTGCTCTACAATCTCAGTGGTTAATGATGCATGTCAGTATGATGTTACTAAGCTATGCAACTCTTTTGTGTGGATCCTTATTATCCGCCGCTCTTCTAATCATTAGATTTCGAAAGAATTTCGATTTCTTTTCACTAAAGAAAAATGTTTTTCTTAAAACATTTTTCTTTAGTGAGATTGAATATTTATATGCAAAAAGAAGTGCTTTAAAAAACACCTCTTTTCCCGTATTTCCAAATTATTACAAATATCAATTAACTGAGCGTTTGGATTCTTGGAGTTATCGTGTCATTAGTCTAGGGTTTACTCTTTTAACCGTGGGTATTCTTTGTGGAGCAGTATGGGCTAATGAGGCATGGGGATCCTATTGGAATTGGGATCCTAAGGAAACTTGGGCATTTATTACCTGGACCATATTTGCAATATATTTACATAGTAGAAAAAATCCAAATTGGAAGGGTACGAATTCCGCACTTGTAGCTTCGATAGGATTTCTTATAATTTGGATCTGCTATTTTGGTATCAATCTGTTAGGAATAGGTTTACATAGTTACGGTTCATTTACATTACCATCTAAATAATTACATAACATAAAACCTTCGGTTTTTTTCCTTTTTAGTTTGATTTGAGAACCCTTTGAAAAGACGTTCAAGGGGTTCTCAAAAATTCGAGATAGATCTAATTAGACTTTTTTACTTTTTTCTGAATTTTTTATTTTTCCACTCTGGAATATAGAGCGGACTGGTTAAAAAAAGAAAATCCTATTTAGTATAATAATTGGATAATAGAACCTCTACCCTATCAACGGATAGCGAGAGAACCAAATCTGGATAAATACCAATTCCTATTACTGGTAAAAAGATACAGATTAAAAGAAAGAGTTCTCGTGGTCCAGAATCTACAAAATTTTTGTTTGGAACATGAAATAGCTTGTATCCATAGAACATCTGGCGTAACATAGATAATAAATAAATAGGAGTTAATATCATTCCTATTGCCATTACAAAAGTAATTAGCATTTTTGGCATTAACATAAATTTAGGACTAGTAATTAGTCCAAAAAATACTACTAATTCTGCAACAAAACCGCTCATTCCCGGCAAGGCAAGAGAAGCCATTGAAAAGCTACTAAACATGGTAAAAATTTTTGGCATTGGGATAGATATTCCCCCCAGTTCTTCGAGATAAACAAGACGCATTCTATCACAAGCCGTTCCCGCCAAGAAAAAAAGTGTAGCACCGATAAATCCATGAGATAATATTTGTAAAATAGCTCCATTTAGTCCAATGTTGGTTATGGAACCAATTCCTATAATTATGAAACCCATGTGAGATACGGAGGAGTAGGCTATTCTTTTTTTGAAATTTCGTTGACCAAGAGAAGTTGAAGCTGCATAGATTATTTGCACCGCTCCTATTATTACCAACCAAGGGGAAAATAGATAATGAGCATGCGGTAACAATTCCATATTGACCCGAATCAATCCGTATGCTCCCATCTTTAATAGAATTCCGGCTAAAAGCATACATGTACTGTAATGCGCTTCCCCATGGGTATCTGGTAACCACGTATGTAAAGGTATAATCGGCAATTTGACAGCATAAGCAATAAGGAAGCCAAAATACAGTAGTATTTCCAATGTTGTAGGGTATGATTGATTAATCAATCTTTCTAAATCTAATCCGGGTTCATTGGAACCATATAATCCCATACCCAGAACTCCAATTAAGAAAAAAATGGAACCGCCTGCAGTATACAAAATAAACTTGGTAGCTGAATACAGACGCCTCTTTCCCCCCCACATGGATAAAAGTAAGTAAACAGGAATTAATTCTAACTCCCACATGATAAAAAAAAGTAAAAGGTCTCGTGAAGAAAATAATCCTATTTGACCGCTATACATTGCTAGCATCAGGAAATAGAATAATTGCGAATTCCGAGTAACCGGCCAAGCCGCTAAAGTAGCTAAAGTAGTGATAAATCCTGTCAATAAAATAGATCCTAATGAAAGTCCATCGATTCCCAATCTCCAGTGGAAATCGAAAACATCTATCCATTTAGAATCCTCCTTTAATTGGATTAAAGGATCCTCCAATTGGAAATGATAACAGAATGCATAAGTCATTAGAAGGAATTCTAATAAACAAATAGCTATAGTATACCACCTAACGATTTTATTTCCTTTATGAGGTAAAAAGAAAATTAATGAACCTGCAAATATCGGCAAAACAACAAGTATTGTTAACCAAGGAAAATAACTCATGATAAAGTAATAAAGACAAGATACGTTTTGACC
The DNA here is from genome assembly GCF_902167145.1 of Zea mays. Taxonomy (NCBI): domain Eukaryota; kingdom Viridiplantae; phylum Streptophyta; class Magnoliopsida; order Poales; family Poaceae; genus Zea; species Zea mays. Next base: position 20,058 of record NW_023366875.1, read on the forward strand.
AGAAAAGCCCATGCTCGATTATTTCGAGCACAGGCTTCTTCGGTAAAGAGGAATCAGACGATTCAAGTGGAGTTTTTTGTAACGTATCAATAAGATAGAGCCATGCTGCGGGTTGTTTCAGGCCCTAAATAAACGCGGACACTTAAAAAATCCGTTGGACAGGCGGATTCGCATCTCTTACAACCCACACAATCTTCGGTTCTCGGCGCGGAAGCAATTTGCTTGGCTTTACATCCATCCCAAGGTATCATTTCTAATACATCTGTTGGGCAAGCTCGTACACATTGAGTGCATCCTATACATGTATCATAAATTTTTACAGAATGTGACATTGGATCTCTAAATTTTCCTTTTCAACATAAAAATTTTCGATCTGGTAAAAATGAAATTAGTACTATATAAATTAGATGTATTGTAGACACCAGACGAAGCAATGGTTTATCCAAACTTTAACAAATAATGCAATATATTTCGTAATCTGTTTGTGAGAAAGCGTGAAAAGAGCCAAGAGACTTGAATTTAAGGCTTCAACAGTTATAATTATACGAATTCTACATACTAATTCGAATTAGCCAATAAATTGGCTATCATCTTTTCAATATAAATTATTGCAATATTCAAATTGCAATATCAATGAATTGCAAAAATGCAATATTCAATAAGTAAAAAACAATACTCTGAAATAACCTACTCAAAAAAAGGATATTATTAAACACTAATAAGAAAATAAGATTAGATTTCTATTCATCTTAATGTTTCTTATTATTATATATGCCCCTTTGTTTAGGGGATTCTATGTCTAATTATTCAAAAAATTGGATTGATTGATACGAGTTGATTTCCTGTTACGATGGATGGAAGAAAGAATGGATAGTCCAATAGCTGCTTCAGCAGCCGCAAGGGCTATAACAAAAATTGCGAAAATGTCTCCTTTTAATTGGCGACTATCAAATAGATCAGAAAATGTTACGAGATTTAGATTAATTGAATTCAGTATAAGTTCAAGACATATTAGAGCTCTAACCATGTTTCGGCTTGTGATCAATCCATAGATACCAATCGAAAATAAATAGACACTCAAAAAAAGTACATGCTCAAACATCATTAACTAACTCCTTATCAATCTCGATTCATTTCAATATGAGGACAAGAATTGAACCGATTCAATTAATTAGAATAGAACAATTACGCAACAAAAGAGAAAAGAAGGTATTTGTTGTATTGGCAGTAGATGGGTTTTACTAAATCAAAATTGTGATTCTTTAGTTATTTATTTTATATTTGAAATTCTAAGAATTTTGACTCATTCTAAGTATTTCTTATTGTCGAGCCATAGTAATTGCACCTATTAAAGAAACTAGAAGAATTAGGGAAATGAGTTCAAACGGAAGATAAAAATCGGTTGCTAAATGAATCCCAATTTGTTGAACGTTATTTATGAGACCCTGTTCTACTATTTGGTTTGATCTTGTAGTCCAAAGAATTCCATACCACGACGTATCTGGGATAGTAGTCATTAGTGAAAAAGGAATAGTTATACAAAGGAGTAAAGTAAACCCATCTCCAATAGTCCAATAATTCTTATCTTTAGACCACTCTGAGCCGTTTACAAACATTACAGCAAATATGATCAAGACATTTATGGCTCCCACATAAATAAGAAGTTGTGCGACAGCTACAAAGTAGGAATTTAATAAAAAATAGAATAAGGATATACAAACAAGAACTAATCCCAGCGAAAAGGCAGAATAAATTGGGTTGGTAAGTAATACTACTCCTAGACCTCCTAGTAGAAGACCAAATCCCCCAAATAGCACAAGAATCTCATGTATTGGTCCAGGTAAATCCATTATGGATAAGAAGAAATTTCTAGTATAAAATTTTTCATGAACTGACTAAAACTAAAAGATTCAAGGAAGGAAAAAGGTATTAGGATATTTTTTTGTATATACATATAAGTTGTTAAGCAGTAGTTATTCTTTTTTCGTTAGAGTTAGTAAAAATGGATTTTTCTAATAAAAAAATCCTAATACCTAGTAATCTGTAATCGTTCTTGAATTCCAAGATTTTTCTTCGTCTATTTTACTTTGAGGCGAATTCCTAATTGTTTGAATTGTGTAATCTCCCATTATGGAGATTGGTAACCGACTCAAAGCAATTTGATTGTAATTCAATTCATGACGATCATAAGTAGAAAGTTCATATTCTTCAGTCATTGATAAACAATTTGTGGGACAGTATTCAACACAGTTACCGCAAAATATACAAACTCCGAAATCAATACTATAATTAAGCAATTGTTTTCTTTTAATATCCTTTTCAAATCTCCAATCCACAAGGGGTAGATCTATCGGGCATACGCGAACACATACTTCACAAGCAATGCATTTATCAAATTCAAAGTGTATTCGCCCCCGGAAACGCTCCGATGTAATTGATTTTTCATAAGGGTAGTGAATCGTTATAGGTAAACGATTTGTGTGGGATAAGGTAATTATGAAACTTTGACCAATGTATCTTGCGGCGCGTATTGTTTGTTGACCATAACTAATGAACCCAGTTAGCATAGGGAACATATTCTAAATCTATATATGAAAAAGGTATGTTTCTTTCTCTTGTTTGAGAGAACTTTTGTGTTGAAAATATTCTTACTGTTATTGTATTCTTATTTATAGTGAAACTAGTTGGGAAGAAGTTGTTAATAAGAGATTGCCCAGAGAAATAGGTAAAAGAAATTTCCATCCAAGATTTAATAACTGATCCATTCTCATCCTGGGTAAAGTCCATCTTATTGTGATAGAAATGAAGAGAAATAAATAAGCTTTAGTTAATGTAATAAAGATACCTATTACCATTTCCAAAATTCCAATTATTTTATTCATTTGGAAAAATCCAAAAAAGGATATATAGGGAATAGAGAAATTCCACCCGCCTAAGTATAGAACAGTTACAAATAAAGAGGAAACTAATAAATTTAGGTAAGAAACAAGATAAAATAAACCATATTTAATACCAGAATATTCGGTTTGATAACCTGCTACTAATTCTTCTTCTGCTTCTGGTAAATCAAAGGGTAATCTTTCACATTCTGCCAAAGAAGAAATTAGAAAAACTAGAAAACCTATAGGCTGACGCCAAAGATTCCATCCAAAAAAACCATATTTGGACTGTGCTTCAACTATATCAACTGTACTTGAACTATTAGATAATCATAGTCGATGATAACATCACAGTTCCCACCGCTATTCCAAAACCGTACATGAAACCTTAGCTTCATACGGCTCCTCTATGATCAGAAAAAAGGAAAGGATTGTTTCGTTTCGGTATCATCCTCTGGGCATAGATAGAATTAGATAAGATAAAATTGATTGGAAAGCCCAAAATTAGACCAAAGCAATTACGTCTGCTAGAATAACAAAAAAGCGCTTCCGAATTGATCTCATCCTTTATATAATATAATTTTGCTTTGTTCGGTAATAACTTAATATTGGAATAAATCACTCGTTATAGCAATTAATAAATGGAAAGAATTTGGCATTAGTTCATGAGGAATTCTGTATGAATAGGGATAAAGGAAGGAAAGAATAAATAAAGATCCTTTTTTGTATTGTATTCCATATCTTTTGTCCTACTCTTCTTTCCCCGGGAGGGGTATACTTAAAAAAAAAGAATAAAGGGTTAATTCGTTCTTGATAGCCATTTCCTTAACAAGTGAATGGGAACATACTCTAGACCGGAATCTGAAGAAAGTACTGCTTGATCATTTCCACCAATTTCAAGTCCTTATTATGATTCCTTTTATGAGGAAAAATGTCTAATGATTTAGATTCTCTCATTACTAATCCTGTATGTACTTTAGTGTTCCTAATCCCTCACTAACTTTTGATGGATTGCCTTATGGTTATAAGTTTAAATTATAGTAATAACTCAAAATATTCTAGTAATGGAATTCCATATCGCGAATCCTTTATTCTTGCCCGCTTCAAGATATGATGACTAATCAAACAATCTCAACCTTGGGGTAAAGAGTTTACACTGCTTATGTTTACTTGAACTTTTTTCTTGTACGTAGGAAATGAGATTTTTTACTTTTACTACAAATTAATAAGCTGTTTTGTTTCACTCATATAGCTATCGAGTTTAACTTACCAACGCGAATACAGAATAAGCAAAGGAAGATAAGCATTCAATGTATTTTAGAGGAAAAAGATCCTATTTTAACGAATCACACGTAGAGATATTGCTAGTACACAAAAAGTTAATGGTATTTCATAACTAATAGATTGAGCAGCCGCTCGTAGACCGCCTGAAAAAGAATATTTATTATTTGAGCTATATCCTGCCATGAGAAGACCAATAGGAGCAATACTTGAAATCGCAATCCATAAAAAAACACCAATACTAAGATCAGCTAAAACAAAACGATATCCTAAAGGGATAACTAAAAAACTTAATAAAATGGATATGACTGCTATAGAGGGACCAATGCTAAATAAAGGAATATCTCCTCGGGATGGGAGGATATCCTCTTTTAAAAGTAGTTTAGTTCCATCTGCTATAGCTTGAAGCAGTCCCAGGGGGCCAGCATATTCAGGACCAATACGTTGTTGTATCGATGCGGATATTTCTCTTTCTAACCACACAATTACGAGTACTTCTATTGTGATTCCCAGTAGGAGGGCAAAAATGGGTAGAATCCATATAAGTCCGTAGATTTCTTTAAATAATTCCGATTTCGAAAAAGAATTGATAGTTTCTACCTCTACCCTATCTATTATCATTTCAACGATCAACTTCCCCCATAATGATATCTATACTACCTAATATTGTCATGATATCAGCCAATTTCATTTTTTTAACTAGCTGAGGAAGAATTTGCAAATTAATAAAACCCGGTGGACGAATTTTCCATCTCCAGGGGAAAAGACTATCATCTCCTACCAGATAAATTCCTAATTCGCCTTTTGGAGCTTCTACTCTTACATAAAGCTCTTGCTTTGATAATTCAAAATTGGGCGAAGGTTTTTTACCAAGAAATCGATATTCAAAATCATTCCATTCGGGATTCTTTGCTTTCTTAAAGCGTCGGGCTTCTAAATTCTCATAAGGTCCTCCAGGAATTTTCTCTACAGCCTGTTGAATAATTTTTATGGATTCCCTCATTTCACCGACTCGTACTAAATAGCGAGCTAACGAATCTCCTTCTTTTTGCCATTGGACTTTCCAATCGAATTGATTGTAAGACTCATAAGGATCAATTTTACGAAGATCCCATTGTATTCCAGAAGCTCGTAACATTGGTCCCGATAAGCCCCAATTTACAGCTTCTTCTCCGCTAATAAAACCGACTCCTTCAACTCGTTCTAAAAAAATGGGATTCTGTGTAATAAGTTCTTGATATTCAACAACTCCTTGTAAAAAATAATCACAGAAATCTAAACATTTATCCATCCATCCATAAGGGAGATCGGCAGCGACTCCTCCGATGCGAAAGTAATTATGCATCATTCGCATACCTGTAGCAGCTTCAAATAGATCATATATCAATTCTCTCTCTCTAAAAATGTAGAAAAAGGGAGTCTGTGCCCCGAGATCCGCCATAAAAGGTCCAAGCCATAACAAATGAGAAGCTATACGGCTCAATTCTAACATAATTACTCTAATATAGCTGGCTCTTTTGGGTATTTGAATATTCTCTAAGAATTCTGGTGCATTTACCGTTATTGCTTCTGTAAACATAGTAGCTAAATAATCCCATCGTGTTACATAAGGCAAGTATTGTATAATACTTCTGTTTTCCGCGATTTTTTCCATTCCTCTGTGTAAATACCCTAATATGGGTTCGCAATCAATAACATCTTCACCATCGAGAGTAACAATCAGTCGAAGAACACCATGCATTGATGGGTGTTGAGGGCCCATATTGACTATCATGAGATCTTTTCTTTTAAGCGATAGACTCATATCCTTGTTCTTATTCTTTATTCCATGAAAATGGATTATTCCATGAATTCCTCAAAACGAGGCTCATCAAAATGCAAAATCTAAGACTACTATAAGACTACTAATAAAATAAGAAAAAAATGAGAACGATTAAATTACTTCTCCCGAATATCCAACTGACTTATTAATTTCTTATAACGTACTCTATTTTTCTTTGCCAAATAAGCCAGCAAACGTTGACGTTTTCCCAAAAGTCTTCGTAGACCTCTTTCCGATGAAAAATCTTTTTTGTGTAATTCTAAATGTGAAGCAAGTCTCCGTATCTTATTGGTGAAACTGAATACTTGAAATTCAACAGAACCCCTGTTTTCTTGTTTTTCTTCTTTAACCATAAATCAACAAATTTTTCTACCTCCTTTCTTTTTCATGTATTTTTCTGATCAGGAAAAATAAAAAATTATGTCAGTTATTTTTAAGTTATTCTAATCTCGTACACACAAAAATTTGCAATTATTCATCTACTGCTGGAATCTGGAATTTGGATTTATTTTATCGATGCAAATTGGATTTGGATAGAAGGGTACATTCTTTTATTTTAGATAGAAGAAACATTTCTTCTATCTAAAATAAAAGAATTTTGCTGATTTATTTATTGCTATATCCAATTTATAGAATTGATATACCATTTAATTGATATCATTTAGCAAAATGAAACACAGCATATGCATCCATCTTTGGGCTCGAGAATTTCACGGGATAGAGATATAGTATAAGAAATAGGCTATTAAGTAACTCTAAATGAATTGTGGATACATCTGTATCCTTAACATACTGAAACGACTGCCATTATTCGTATCAAACCAATAGCGATTCATAAAAGCTAAATCTTGTAATCAATGGTGGGCCAATAATGAATTTTTTTGCATATGTATTAAGACGCTTGGTCTGATTTCGAAATTGTCCAGAGTTTTTTATGTTGTTTTCATTGCAAAATGATGGATCTCCTTCCGTAACTTTCCAATTACGAGTACGAGAATTGAAAGACATGAAAATTCTCAATTCTCTACGGCGTCTAGGAGATGGATCGAATATTTTCAGGAACAAGAAAATCAGAAGAATCTTTTTCTCTATTCACTACCATTCCGCGTCTTCGACTTCTATTAGTTTCTTTTCTTCTTTAATGCAATAGCTATAGTTTGATATAGAATCCATTTCTCAAAGTAATGGAAACCATTCTCTTATAGGAAATGGTTCGAAAATCGCTATTCCACCTTTTAGGTTTAGGTATCGTGAAAAGTGATACCTGTGAAGATCGTGCATTTCAGTCACATTCAGATCCGTTTTTCGAGTCCATGATATAACCAAATTGGATGGATCTTCCACCCGTTTAGCTAAGAAAGAATAGATGCAGAGGTGGATAATAGATCGATATGAAGATCATGAGCTGCCCCATAATGAAACCGCCAGTAGTCGCGAATATCTCCTTCTTCCCTAACCCAA